>NC_040897.2:2310813-2433426 GCF_900634795.4 Betta splendens
TATGTTATAAAATGCTTTTGCTTTTAAAACTTTACGTATTTATGGCAAAAATGCAATTAAACAGTTCATCACTTATATGTTAATATTTACTAACTCTAAATTTATTCAAATCAAAACAAACTTAAAAAGGAATAAACAATTAATATTTATTTTACCTTTTACTCTTGGCCTTTCATTTATAATGTTTGTATATTTATATTTCAGTCTTTGTGTTTTTGTGCAGCTGTTAGTTCAGATCAGTTCCTCTTTGTCATGATTCATGTTACGTGTCACATCCTGTTTTATTTTGTTAACTTCCTGTCACGCTCCGGTTCTCATCATCCACACCTGTTGCTAATTAGTAATCAGCACCTGTACTTAACCTCCACCTCTCACCCACACCAGTCGCCAGATTGTTAGTTCATGTACTCTTTCCAGCATTCTATTGTAGCCATTCGTGTTTTGACCGTGACCGCCTCGACCTTTGATTCTTGCCTGAACCCTGTTGATCCCGCAACCTGTGAAAGACCTGTGCCTGATAATCTGACCGTGAGTTTTTGCCTGATCCTTGTCTGTACTGTCGCCAAGTCTGCTCGTGTACCGAACCCTGCCTGGACCTTGATTCTGAGATTGCCTGCTCCTTTGTATATTGCCTACTGGAACGTACTGTGTTTGACCTGGACTGCCTGACTCTGATTCACCGAATAAACCTGCACTTAATCACATCTGTGTTTCTGCGCCGTGCATGTGGGTCCGACACCTGCCCAAGCCTGACAGAACAATCTGGCCAGAAATGGACTCCGCCGGTGCAGAGAACCTCCGTGCTCAGCTCATGGCTCAGGAGCAGCGCGCAGCAGAGCAGGAGGAGAAAACCAACGCCGCTCTCCAGAGATTGGCCGAGTGTGTTTTGCGACAGGAGACGGCGATGGCAGGATTAACTGAGGCAATGAATCGCCTGACCCAGAGCTCGACGGGAGAGACGAGACCGACCCCGAGCGCCACTGCCGCGGCAGCGCCCCTGGCAGCAGCGGTTCCCATGGCCGTCGCTCCAGACGCCAGGCTAGGCGCCCCGCTACGGTTCTCTGGTGAGTCAGGAGACTGTCGAGCATTTCTCACACAGTGTGAGATTCATTTTGAACTGCATTCACCCGCGTTTCCCTCGGAGCGCGCTCGGGTGGCATACGCTATTTCGCACCTGACGGGGGACGCGGAAGCATGGGCGACAGCGGAGTGGCAAAACGGCTCTTCCTGCGTGTGCACCTTCGCCGCCTTCGCCACCGCATTGAAACAGATCTTCCAGGAAGTCACCCCGGGACGCGAAGCGGCTCAGCGGCTGGTTAATATTCGACAGGGCGGCAGACCGACGGCGAAGTACGCAATCGAGTTCCGCACGCTAGCCGCAGAAGCCGGCTGGGACGCCACCGCACTGGGTGATGTATTTATCCGCGGACTCTCTCGGCGAGTCAAGGACTGCTTGGCAGCGAGGGATTTGCCCAGCAGTTTGGACGCTCTGATCGCCCTGGCGATACAAATTGACCGCAGGCTGGGGAGCAACGAACGGGAGCACCACCGAGAGGAAAGCCTGCGGGAGAACCGTCGACTTCGCACCACGAGCCCCCGGAGGGGGGCAGCGTGAGCCTGGCGGTCAGTCCGTTCCTCGGAACCCGGAAGTGGGACCGCAGCCAGAGGAACCGATGCAGATCGGCCGCGCACGGCTGTCAGAGGAGGAGAGGCGACGCCGACGCTCCCATGGACTGTGTTGGTATTGCGGTCAGGCCGGGCATCTTGCCCTGCGCTGTCCACTAAAAGACATGGCTCATCGCTAGCACGGAGGGTAGCGGTGAGCCGAACAATTTTAGGTAGCGCCTCCGCTCGCTCATTGCCTACGGTAACACTAGTCTCCAGTACCCGATCCGTCCAGCAGGCGGTCCTCATTGACTCCGGAGCTGATGCCAGTCTGATGGACGCCGGACTGGTGGAGCGACTGGGCATCGCGGCCATTCCCTTGGCGTCTCCCGTGGAAACGGCCGCGCTGGACGGACGACGGCTCTGGAGAGTCACGCATCGAACTGAACCGGTAATAATGACTTTTTCTGACACGCACACCGAGAAAATCACGTTTTTGGTCGTGGAGTCGTGCTACCACCCGGTGGTACTGGGCCACACGTGGTTGAGGCTACACAACCCCACACTGGATTGGCGCAAGGGGGAGGTGAGCCGATGGGATTCAGACTGCATGAACACTTGCTTTCAGCCCGCAGTCTCCCAACAGGCACCTGCAGGGGCGACGGCGACAATCGGTGAGGAGATCGAGCAGGCCGATCTGACGGGAGTCCCCGATTGCTACCACGACCTTCGCGCTGTGTTTAGCAAGGTCCGTGCGACCTCCCTTCCGCCCCACCGAAAGCATGACTGCGCGATCAACCTGCGCCCAGGGACCACGCCTCCCAAGGGGAGGTTGTATCAGCTTTCTCCCAAGGAAACCCGGGCCATGAAGGAATATCTGGACTCCGCGCTGGCCTCGGGTATCATTCGTCCCTCATCCTCTCCTGCAGGCGCAGGTTTCTTCTTTGTGGGGAAGAAGGACGGTTCCCTGCGGCCCTGCATTGATTACCGGGGCCTCAATGACATAACTGTAAGAGACTCCTACCCTCTTCCCTTATTATCCTCCGCGTTCGAGTTGCTAGCAGGAGCTACTCACTTTACCAAGTTGGACCTCCGTAACGCCTACCACCTGGTTCGGATCCGAGAGGGGGACGAATGGAAGACGGCCTTCAATACCCCGAATGGACACTATGAGTACCTCGTCATGCCCTTTGGTCTGACCAACGCGCCAGCGGTCTTCCAGGCGTTTGTAAATGAGGTACTCGGCCCCATGATAAATGACTTTGTCTTTGTATACCTTGATGATATCCTGGTCTTTTCCCGCTCCGAGGAGGAGCACATTGCTCATGTCCGCCAGGTCCTCAGGAAATTACTGGAACACCGATTATATGTTAAGGCAGAAAAGTGTGAGTTCCATGCAGACCAGGTCTCGTTTTTAGGATTTATCGTCAGCAGGGACAAGATCGAAATGGACCCAGCCAAGACCCAGGCAGTTCAGGAGTGGCCGGTCCCACAGAGCAGGAAGGAGGTGCAGCGCTTCCTAGGATTTGCCAACTTTTACAGAAAGTTCATCAGGAGGTTCAGCAGCATTGCCGCTCCATTGCACGCACTAACCTCATGTAAGACTGCTTTTCAGTGGACAGGCGAGGCAGAGGAGGCGTTTCAACGTTTGAAACGCAGTTTCGTCACGGCACCCGTGCTGCGGATGCCCGACCCACAGCGGCAGTTCGTGGTGGAGGTCGACGCGTCCAACTCCGGAGTCGGGGCCGTGCTGTCCCAGAGGGATCCCACGGACGGTAGGATCCACCCATGTGCCTTCATGTCCCGCAAGCTATCTCCCGCGGAGCGGAATTACGACATCGGGGACCGAGAACTGCTCGCGGTAAAGGTATCCCTAGAGGAGTGGAGACACTGGCTGGAGGGGGCAGACCAGCCTTTCCTAGTATATACAGATCATAAGAACCTTGAGTACCTGAGAACGGCGAAGCGGCTGAACTCACGCCAGGCCCGATGGGCACTGTTCTTCAGTCGCTTCAATTTTCACTTGTCGTACCGTCCTGGATCCAAGAATGTGAAACCTGACGTTCTGTCTCGTCTGCATGACGCGCAGCAGGAACCAGCAGAACCTGAGTCCATCCTACCGCCGGGATGTCTGGTGGGGGCAGTCACCTGGTCGGTGGAGCGTCGGGTACGGGAGGCCAACCGCGACCGTCCGGTCCCACGCGGCGCCCCGCCCAACCGGCTGTTCGTGCCACCCGACCTCAGGGGAGAGGTCATCCAGTGGGCTCACGCCTCACTAGTAAGTGGACACCCCGGGGTGGCTGGCACTCTGTTTAGGCTGGGGGAAAGGTTCTGGTGGCCGACGGTGAAGAAGGACGTCCAGGAATACGTCGCCGCATGCCCCACGTGTGCCATGGGCAAGGCGTCGCATCAGCGACCGGCCGGTCTGCTGCGTCCTCTGCCGGTGCCGCACCGCCCCTGGTCACACCTAGCCCTGGATTTCGTCACCGGTCTACCACCCTCCCAGGGGAAGACAGTCGTCATGACGGTGGTAGACCGCTTCTCCGGGTTAGCCCACTTTATATCCCTACCCAAGTTGCCGTCAGCCAAGGCTACGGCCCAAGCCATGCTCGAGCATGTTTTTAAACTCCACGGCTTCCCCTCAGACATTGTGTCGGACCGAGGGCCCCAGTTCGTCTCGCGATTTTGGCGAGAGTTCTGTTCTCTCCTAGGGGCTGAAGTTAGCTTATCGTCAGGGTACCACCCCGAGTCCAATGGACAGGCCGAACGGGCCAATCAGCAGTTGGAGGTAGGATTGCGGCTCCTCGCCTCCAGAAACCCGGGGTCATGGGCCAGCAAACTCGTGTGGGTGGAGTTCGCCCACAACACGCTGCCCTGCGCCTCCACCGGACTGACCCCGTTTCAGTGCGCCTATGGGTTCCAGCCGCCATTATTTCCGGCTTCGGAGGAAGAGGTCCGCGTCCCGTCGGCGCACGCCCTGGTCCAGCGTTGCCGTCGCACATGGTTGCAGGCACGGCGCACCATGTTGCGGGCACGGGACCAGTACAAGCGGGCGGCCGACCGTAAGCGGATACCGGGTCCAGAATACAAGGTGGGCGATCAGGTCTGGTTGTCCACCAGAGACCTCAGGTTGCAGGCCCAGACCCGTAAGTTGACTCCGAAATTCATTGGTCCATATACGATATCGCAAATTATTAATCCTGTTTCTGTGAGGCTCTCATTGCCCAGGACAATGAAGATCCACCCCACATTCCACATCAGCCGCCTCAAGCCCTATCGATCGTGCCCCATGGTTCCTCCACATCAACCGCCTCCTCCTCCTCGGATCGTGGACGGAGGGCCTGTCTACACGGTTCGGGACCTCCGCGACTGCAGACGTCGGGGGCGGGGCTTCCAGTATCTGGTCGACTGGGAGGGCTACGGGCCGGACGAACGCTCTTGGGTGCCGGCCCGGGACATACTGGATAAGTCCCTTATCAGAGACTTTCATGCAACACATCCTGAGGCCCCGTCCCCGGACGGGATGGGGCAACACAGCCACGGCTCTGCGGACGAGGTGGATTCCGGCGCTGGACCCTCCTCCTGATGTCCTCCCTCCTCCCACCCTGCTTCATCGCCCGGGCGAGGGGGGGTGGTTCGAGCCCTCCTCCTGTTTCCTCCCTCCACCCGCCCTGGGCGGAGGGGGGAGGGGCTCGTTGGCGCCGTGGAAGACGCCATAGGGGGGGGGGTACTGTCATGATTCATGTTACGTGTCACATCCTGTTTTATTTTGTTAACTTCCTGTCACGCTCCGGTTCTCATCATCCACACCTGTTGCTAATTAGTAATCAGCACCTGTACTTAACCTCCACCTCTCACCCACACCAGTCGCCAGATTGTTAGTTCATGTACTCTTTCCAGCATTCTATTGTAGCCATTCGTGTTTTGACCGTGACCGCCTCGACCTTTGATTCTTGCCTGAACCCTGTTGATCCCGCAACCTGTGAAAGACCTGTGCCTGATAATCTGACCGTGAGTTTTTGCCTGATCCTTGTCTGTACTGTCGCCAAGTCTGCTCGTGTACCGAACCCTGCCTGGACCTTGATTCTGAGATTGCCTGCTCCTTTGTATATTGCCTACTGGAACGTACTGTGTTTGACCTGGACTGCCTGACTCTGATTCACCGAATAAACCTGCACTTAATCACATCTGTGTTTCTGCGCCGTGCATGTGGGTCCGACACCTGCCCAAGCCTGACACTCTTCAGCTGCAGGAGGTTTTTGTACGACGTTGTTTCACTGTGTGAATGGGAGGCTGTTATGCTGTTGACAGTAATAAACTCCTGCATCAACCGTCTGAACTCTGCTGATGATTAAGGAGAATTCAGTACCACGATCTGCTGTTGCTCTAAAACGATCTGGAACTCCAGACTCACGATATGTAGTATCATAAATCAGGAGTTTAGGAGCTTCTCCTGGTTTCTGAAGGTACCAGTCGATGTCATCACCAATATTTGTACTGGATTTACATCTGACAGTAACAGTCTGTTCTGGAGCAACAGACAAAGATCCAGGAGTCTGAGTCAGGACAATGTCTCCACATGAACCTGTAACAGATGAAACAGAGAAAATTCAGTGACACAGGGCCAGTTTGGAGAAAGATGATCAACATCCAAACAGAAGAGGATAATTTGTTGAAGATGGAGAACAGATGAAGAAGCTCAGTGCTGCTTGGTTCAGTGTTTGTCCATCACTGTGCTGAACCTGGCTCCATCCTGAAGAGAGAGTCTCACCCTGAACAAGGAGCCCCAGGGTGGCCAGCAGTAGAGTCAGAGACATCATCATGGTGCTGCCGCTGAAAGACCTGGACACACACTGATCAACACTGGTCTCTTAACAGGACACATATGCAAACACACACAGTCAGTCAGCTGGAGCTGTGGGCTCCACGTCAGCGTGGCTCCTCCTCACTGCTACAACATCTACTGATGTAGCTGTAGAGGAAACTGGGCATCGTGGGGAGTCTGGTTAGTTTAACGTCAACAGGGAACTTTACTGGTTGTATGACTTTTGATTGGTTTTGATAAAATGCCTGAAAATATGGTATTTTATGTGCATTGTACGTTACCATGAATTCCATTTTGTCTTTACTGTAGTTCTATTTTTAAACATGCTTTCATTAGATTTTTTGTAGTTTCCTATTTTATTTTGAAGTAATTTCTGTTTATTTTACTTTTTTTAATATTTTAACCATGTTGTTTATTGTTAAAGTTGATCTTTCTGTTATATTATATTGTAATAAAGAAGAAATACAGTAACTGTGACCCAGGGTGAGGTCAAAACATTTATCATGATCATTGTTTGTAGTTACTTATTAAAGTTTATTAAATGAAAAGCTGTTAAAAATTAAATGCATTTTAAAAACTCCACTGCTAAGACAGAAACAATAGCAGTAAGTTGAGAAACGTGCTGCATCGATCGTCAGCAATCGACCAACTGCTCCCCAAACAGCCACGATACATAAAGACACTGGGACCATCATCTCCACTCATCATGTCATCATCACACTAAAATCTGAGCAGAAAGTTAGAAGAAGACAAGTAATAAATAATTAAAAAAACATCTGCTTCATCGGCTCCTGGTGAAGGTTGATGGTTAAAAGAGAAAACCACGTGTCCGTCCTCTGCTCATCCACTATACACTACTAATATTATTAGATATAATGAGGCTTGTGTTGATGATCTTCAGTACTGATTTCGTTAATACTATTGGTTTTGGTCATTGGTGCCATGTGAACATTTTAATCATCTTTGCAAGAGATTTCACAAATAACTATAATTAATAATTGTAACAGTAGCCAAATTACTAAACTAAAATAAAATTAAATAATAAATATCCCCCAAGAAACTGATAAGTTCAGGAATCTCACATTGCAAAAAACTCTGAGTGTGTGTGTGTGTGGGGGGGGGCTCAGCTCTCAGCTGCAGCAGTTTGTTCAGTATCTGTTCACTTTGATTGACAGAGGTTTTTGTACAATGGTTTTCACTGTGTGAACAAAAACCAACTGTTAATAGTTAAAATAATAGAATTCCCCAAGACAGAACCAAACACCTGCATCTTCAGCCTGGACTCCACTGATGGTCAGAGTAAAGTCAGTGTTTGAACCACTGCCTGAAAAACAATGTGGAATCCCTGATGCTCGAATGTAAGTATTATAAAGAAAAAGCTTGGGAACTCCTCCATTTTTTGTTGGTACCAAGAAATGTCATCACCATCATCTACTCTATGACTGGTTTTACAGCTGATGGTGACTCTTCCTCCCAGTGTGGTTCTCACTGCTCCAGGCTGAGTCACTGTGACCTGACCTCTGGACTCTGAGGACACAGAGACAACAACATAAAGCAGCATCATGGTTTAGTGGCTTCATTTCAGAGGGACACATGTTGATAGAGGAGACCAGTTTGATTCTCTGGACTTTACCTGTGAAGCAGCAGCAGAGGAGAGTCCAGATGAGGATGGAGATCAGAGTCATGTTGCTGATGAGGAGGATTTCTGTGTCTTGTGTTGTGATGAAGGACAGCTGTCAGTCCTCCAGTGTTCAGCTCTCAGGACTATAAACTCTCCCAGAGCACTGGAGCATGGAGCTGCTGATGCAAAGTGGCTCTATGGAAATGCTCCCACTGACTCCAACAGGGACTGGATCAATGCCATCATCATGATGGTGTTTATCAGTCATCAATAAGATCATAATGACTTGAAACTTTTGACAAAAAAAGTACATACATATACATATATAACTTTATTACATAGTAACGTAATTGTGAATGTGAACGTAAATGGTTTTATCAGCCATTGTCCTCAGTTTGTGTCTGATTGTGTAGAGTTTGTTTGTGTCAAAGTCAGAGCTGTGTCTCTACAGAGGTTTTTGTACGACCACTCAGTTTATTTGACTGTGGTGGACGTTCGGTGGAGGAACCAGACTGGATGTTGGAAGTAAGTGAAATATATAAAGATTTGATTTGTATTTATCTAATTTAACAACTAAGAAGAAAAGCATGTCTCAAGTACAATTTTAATCTTGCAAACATTAACTAAAAGAAAAAACAAATGTTAACCTAAAATAAATTGAATGATTTTAAACTCACAGTGTCCATGAGTTATAGACTTTAAATATAATAGTGAAGTTGAATTTCGTAGGTTTAGTTCAGTTTGTCAGAGTCAGAGCTGTGTCTCTACAGTCTGAGGTTTTTGTACGACCACTCAAACAGTTTGTTTTACTGTGGTGGACGTTCGGTGGAGGAACCAGACTGGAAGTTGGAAGTAAGTGTCACAAACAGACAATGGAGGAAGGACCCAAATGCACAGAACCCCCCCGTCTAGGGCGGATTCCTAGACAGCCCAGGGAGCTCTGGGTGGTCTTCATGAAAGTCCCTGATGAGGGTTGGGTCCAAGATGTCCCGGGCCGGAATCCGTGAACGTTCCTCCGGCCCGTATCTCTCCCAGTCCACCAGGTACCGCAGGCCGCGACCTCGGCGGAGGCAGTTGAGCAGGGTGCGGACAGTGTAGACAGGACTGCCGTCAACCAGCCGTGGAGGAGGAGGTAACTGAGTGGGTGGAACCAGAGCGCTTGAGGCGACTGACGTGGAAGGTTGGGTGGATGCGCATGGTTGTCGGAAGGGTGAGTCTGACCGCAGAGGGATTGATAATACGATCAATGGTGAATGGACTGATGAACTTCTGCGATAGCTTGCGTGACTGGGTTTTTATGGGAAGATCCTTGGTGGACAGCCAGACACCGTGTATGTTGGCGCTTCGGAACGGTGGCAGTCTGCTGCCTTCTTGTAGGGTTCCTGGGTGAGTAGCATGGTTCGTCTGGCCTGGGCCCAGGTGCGCCGGCAGCGTCTCAGCAAGGCATGAGCAGACGGGATGATGATCTCCTCGACAGGAAGAGAGGTGGCTGGTATCCGTATGCACACTTGAATGGAGACATGCCGGTGGAAGTGCAAGGTAACCTATTGTGTGCATATTCTACCCACAGTATTTGCTGGCTCCAAGATGTTGGGTTGGTGGAGGCAAGAGAACGGAGACCGGTTTCCAATTGCTGGCTCCGAGCAGATCACAAAACTCCTTCCAAAAACGAGACACGAACTGAGGCACTCGGTCTGAGACAACGTCTTTTGGAAACCCATGCAGTCGGCCACCAGAACCGACTGCTGATCACGAAAGCAGTCCGCTGGACCCCAGGGTGGCAACTGAAGGACGAGGTGTGGGCCCAGGGGACTACCTTCCCCCGAAGCGCCGGAGGGACGAACAGCCGATTTGGTGGGCAGGATGGAGGCACCGGAAGACCTCGAGTCGCCTCCTGGACACGGCTCTCGATGGACCAGGTGACTGCCCCTACAAGACAAGAAGCCAGCAGGATGGTGGTGGGTTCTATGACCTCCGACTCGGACTCGTGCACTCTCAATAGTGCATCTGGTTTTCCGTTTTTGGAACCAGGGTGATATGAGAGGTGAAAATTGAATCGGGCAAAGAACAGGGCCCAACAGTCTTGACGGGAGTTGAGACGCTTGGCTGTAGTAATATACTCAAGATTTTTGTGGTCTGTGAATACTTGGGATGGTTGCTCGGCTCCCTCCAACCAGTGGCGCCACTCCAAGGCCACCTTGACCACGAGCAGCTCCTTCCCAATGCCGTAATTTTGCTCTGCTGGGGATAGTTTCCTGCAGAGAAACACACAAGAAAGCAAGCGCCCACCTTAAGGAGCCCGCTGGGAGGGCTGCTCCAACCCCAGAGTCCGAGGCATCCACCTCCACCACAAACTGACGGCTGGGATCAGGCATGCGCAGGACAGGAGCCGTGGTGAAGGCTGTCTTGAGCCGCTGGAAGGCAGTTTCAGCTTCAGGAGACCACTGGAACGAGACTCTAGAGGAGGTTAATTTATGGAGAGGTGAGGCTATGGTACTAAATCTGTGAATGAAGCGGCGATAGAAGTTGGCGAAGCCTGAGAATCTCTGGACATCTCGTCGGCAATGAGGTTGAGGCCGTTCGGCGATGGCCTGCGTCTTGGCTGGATCCATCTGGATGCCCTCAGGGGTAATGATGAACCCAAGAAAAGAGATGGTGGTGGCGTGAAGCTCGCACTTCTCGGCCTTAACAAACAAACTGTGCTCGAGCTTTTTCAGGATTTGGCTAACGTGATCCTTGTGTTCTTCTTCAGTGTGTGAGAAGACCAATATATCATCTAGATACACAAAGGCAAAAACGTTGATCATGGGGCTCAATATGTCGTTGACCATGGCTTGGAAAACCGCTGGAGCGTTGGTGAGACCAAAAGGCATTACCAGGTACTCGTAATGACCGGCAGGAGTGTTGAAAGCTGTCTTCCACTCATCCCCTTCTCTGATGCTAACCAGGTGGTATACATTCCTGAGATCGAGCTTGGTGAAGAACCTTGCTTCGGCAAGAAGTTCAAACGCTGAAGAGAGCAGCGGAAGGGGATAGGAGTCTCGAACGGTGATGGCGTTGAGTCTTCAGTTCTTGGAAATGAAAAAGAAACCTGTACTGGCTGGTGACAGGACAGGACAGACAAGAGGTCAGCTCCCCAGCCTGTCACTTCCCCCGTCCTCCAATCCAGGTTGGGGTTGTGATGTCTGAGCCAGGTGTAACCGAGGAGCACAGGGCGTGCAGAAAACTCGACCACATGAGAATGAATTTGCTCTGAATGAGCATCCGGAAAAACCATGGTAATGGGACGAGTACTGTGCGTCACCTTCCAAAGTCTGTGACCATCTAGACCCGTGGCTTCCAAGGATGTAGGTTGTGGAAACAAGGGCAATCCCAGGCATTTGACCAGGTTGGCGTCCATGAGGCTGGCGTCGGCCCCTGAATCCACTAAAACTGCCTCCTGGATGGATTGGGTTCCCACGGAGAACGTGGCTATGGGTAATAGCCGGGCGGAGGCTTTGCATAGAGTGGATTGGCTCACCACTAACCTCCGAGCTAATGATGAGCGTTGGCTTTTACAGGGCCGGAAATGGCAATATGGCCGGGTTGGCCACAATACAAACACAGACCTGAGGTTCGTCTTGTTGTGAGTCAGCTTACAGACAGCCAGAGGGCACTCTGGCTCACGTGGCATTAAGGCCCTCTTGGTTGGTTCTTTGTTTTTTCATTTCCTGTCATGTCATGTCCTGTTATTAGGTTAATTAGAATCACCTGTTTTAGTAAGTATTTAAGTTTCTGGTTTGGGCACAGTCTTTGTTGGTGTATTACTCGTTACTTGTTACTCATTACTTGTTTCTGGTTACTTGTTACGTGTTGCAGTGTCATCGTGCTCTTGTGCTCCGTCCAGGTTTGTGTGTTTGTTCACTGTTTGTGTTAGGTACTGTTGTTTGCATGTTTGGTGTTCTTAGTATGGTTTATTTAGTTTCCTGCTCTGCAGTGATCTTTAGTTTACCTGTGAGTTTTATGTGTTAGTTTGCATGTTTTGTTTTCTGGTTTATCCTGCATACGCAGCGTCCTTAGTTTGTATTGTCCTCTGTCTATATGTTCTATTTATTTATTAAATCACTTATTGTCAGTCCTGTCTGTGGGTCGTGCATTTGGGTCCTCCCTCCAGTTTAGTTTGAAGGCCTTTGTAGCCTGTTCCCCACTCATAGTGAGTGTGTTTTAAAATCTTGTTCAGTCCGGTTTGACCCTCGCTTGTAACACGTCTGCGGCCCTTCTCCGCATTCGTCAGACGAAGACGCCCCATCTCTATGGGCTGGGCTGCTGACGTTGACGCGGCCGACTCAGCGACTCCTTCTGCATGGGCGTGGTGAGATGGCGCATGTTGCCAGAAGATCTGCGACGAGGTGCGTTCAGGGTGGCTGGGTAATTCTAGGACCGACGCCGACATTGACTTGGAGCGTCAAGACGGGTTAGCGCGTTCCTCCTCGCGGCGCTTTTTGATGCTGGTCCACAAGCGACGATCCACCTTGATGGCCAGGGCTATTAATTCGTCTAAGTCGGTTAGCGACTTGGTGGCCACTAAGCTGTCTTTAACTCGGCGAAACATACCCTTGATGAAGACGTCGCTCAAAGCTGTGAAGTTCCAACCTGCCTCTGCGGCGAGTGTCTGAAACTCGATGGCATACGCGGAAGCAGAGCAAACTCCCTGACGGAGACTCAACAGCTTCTGGGCGGCTTCCCGACCTGGTGTGACCTCCTGAAATATGCGCTTCAGGGCTGCGGAAAATGCTCTGAATAAGGTTAGATAAGCTGATTTATTTTGCCACTCCGCCGTGGCCCAAGCTTCCGCTTTTCCTGATAGATGGGGCACAGCGAAAGCGACCTTGGCTCTCTGCGTCGGGGACAACAGAGCATGAAGCTCGAATTGGAGCTCACACTGGGTTAGGAAGGCTCTTCAGTCACCTGTTTCGCCGGAGAAGTGAGTTGAAGATTTGAGCTGGACATGTGGAGCGGCTGGGCTCGATATGGGTGCTGCAGCGGTGACCAGAGGTGGAGCTGGCTTTACTCGCTGGGTGAGTACTGCTAACTGTTCTCCGTACGCCTTCATTAACCTTTCCTGACGCGCTGCGTACCTTGAAAGCTCCTCAAGCATGGTTGTGATTCTCTTTTTTTGAGTGGGAATCCGCACTTCCTGAGCTTGTGGCTCAGTCTTGATTGACTTGGCGCCAGCTGGGTCCATGTTTGGCCAGATTGTTCTGTCACAACCAGTCGATGGAGGAAGGATCCAGATGCACAGCGTCGGCTTGGTTAAGATCAGAAGTTTAATAATCAAAGTCAGGCAGGCAGAGGTAATTCACGCAGCAAACAGGATTCGACAAGGAGTAGGCACAGACAAGGTCAAAGTACAGGCAAACGTCAACTGACGGCACAGGACTGTCATAGATTAGGCAGGAGGCAGGGGCGGTAACAAGGCAAGGTCGAACACGACAACAAGGCAAGAGTACAAGGAACGCTGGAATGCTGGTCAGGAACAACGCAGACAATCTGGCAATGAACTGGGGTGAGAGGTGGTATTTAAATTCTGCTTGATTAATTGCTGATGAGATGCAGGTGATGATAACAAGGACCGGAAATGAAGCTGGGTTAACTGGGTAAGGAACTAAAGAGGAAGTGGTGACAAAATAAAGCCGGACATGACTGAAAACGTAACCAAAAAACATGAATTATGACAGTAAATACATGAGTAAATACTAAAGTATAAACTGTGATTTTTTATGTTGGATTTGTTTAAGATGTAGTCAGCTCATAAAGTTTTGTGTTTAAATCACAGGTCAGAGTTTAGGTTTTATTTTTTTCTCTTGATCTTGTAGTAAATTTAGAGCTAAACATTAACTGCCCTGACATGTTGAAAATGTTATTTATCACCTGGTGGAAAAGAAAAATCTTTGATTGTTGATTGTTGAGATATTTCTCACGTTGACTTTGTTTCCACTCACTATAACTGCTGTTACAATGGATTCAAATTCAGTTTGAACCAGCAAACATGAGCAGAATAAGAATTCAATGTGGACGTTTCAAGTGTTAATGAGTTTGTGTGTAATGCTGAAGTTCAGTTTAAATCATCTGGTTACTTTAGAATATAATAGAATTCTTACCAGTGATCCTTTTGAAGATAAAACAGTAGAAAATAAGTGACCAAATTTTTAGCATATCATGAATATTACTGTTTAAAACTAACCTGTAGTTAGCCTGGAGGCCGACAGGAACTGCAGCTGGAACGACCTCCGCCTGGAGGCCGACACGGACAGGAGCTTGAACGGCCCCACCGGGGCCGACAAGGACCAGACTGGTCTCTCCCGGACCAGCAGTGGGCAACACAACCGGGGGACGCAAGACGGGGGACCGCATGAGTGCAGGAATTCCTCCCAGCGGAGTAAAACTGGAGCTGGGCAGGCTGGTGCAGCAGCGACGGTCAGACGGGGCTGGGAAAAGGAAACTAAAACCGGGACCGCGGGCTGATCTGCTGTGGGAGGAGGAGCAGAGGAGTCAGCTGAATCCAGGGGCATCGGGGATGCGACCAGGGCTGGCGTAAGCAGACGGCGTGGGGGCTGGTGTGGTGCGGAGCACGCTGTCTAACTCTCCGAGTCGCGCACACATCCGCTCGTAGAGGCGACGGACACTGGGGCGTTTTAGCACGCTGTCCTCGTCCTTCAAGGAGCACACCGCCACCTCCACGGCGCTCCGCTGGGCCGCCGGCTCGGGCGCCCTCCAGTACTCCGCCGCAAGAATCTTAAAATAATTGTGGAGGTCGCTGGGTAGCTCGGCGCATGTAAATCTTCATGGCAGAAATCCTCCTCCAAACGCGAAAAGCAAAAGCAAAAAAAAAAAAAAAAAATCCCCGAACTGAATCTTTGCCTGAAAGCCGGCTGGGTCCAATTCTGGCCAGATTGTTCTGTCACCACCTCATTGATATGACGGACCCACATGCACAGCTCGTATGAACTCAGTGTTGAGAAGGTTTAATCAGGCTCATGGTCAGGCAGGCAAAAGTCAGTACACGGATCAGCACAGTGACAATGGCAAGGGCACAGGCAGAGAGTGAGCAAAAGACAATCAAGATCCACTAACTAACTAGAACTAACATAACGTCACCAGAAACGGAAGTACTAAAAACAAAACAGGAAACTGGAACCAAAACCTGACAACTAAGGTGAAACTAAAATGTCCTTCAAAATAAAGAGACAAGAACCCAGATCGTCACATAAGGAGGCTTTTACAGTTTTTATCGGTCAATCTGTCCAGTGAAACAACACATTCTCTTAACAGTTCGCACACACACACAGGTCTAAACAGCGGCATCAATGTCATAATGACACGGTTTGTTTGCTAAAGGCTGTAACTGTGTCAAAACACTGGAAATATGCAGCAAGAACTCATTTTACCTTTAAACAATACAATTTGCAAACAAGTACATGGACACGTCCAATCAGTCATAACAGTGAACAGCAAAACACAGACCAATGATCTCAGTGTGAATCAGTGCTTCATTGATCGTCATTGGAGCCTGTTGCTATTTGTTCTCTTTGCAGTTGTAAATTTGACCTTTTATGCATAAAATTGGATCCAGATGAAAAAATGCTTTGATTTATTGAATCCATGACATTCATGGCAGAAGACTAAATATTGTAAATATTACCAAAAATACAAACTAAAACACAGTCAAATCTTTTGGAGGATGAGACACAACAGCTGTTGATACTCAGTCTCTGCTTTAGACCTCCTCCATCCATCCTGGTAAAAAGAAACACAGACCTGGCACTTTTTTTAAGGCCTAAAAGTTGGTAGAATATTGAAGATTTTTGTGGAGGAGTGTCAAACAGGTGCTATGGTGAGTTCATACTGGTCTTACTGGTTTCTAATAGTTGGGAACAGATGTTTTTCCTTTGGTCACCAAACCTAAAACAATGGAGTTTAAACTGATTGAATGATGTCAGTGTTACAAAATGGAGGAGAAAATGTGTCAATTAATGAGAACGGGTTCAGACATTTGCTACATGTGTCTGATGCTCCGCTGGAATAATGATGATGGAAATAAATGGAACCTAGTTTTGCAAAACAGGTCAAAGCGACTTATAAAAACTGTAAAACAATGAATTATCTTATTTACTATTACTTTTCTTGGACAAATGATGATACTAAGTTTCAATGCATTATATTAAATTATATTAAATAAATAAATAATATAATAAATATCCATCCATCCATTTTCATCCGCTTATCCGGAGCCAGGTCGCGGGGGCAGCAGTCTAAGCAGAGAGTTCCACCTCAACTGGCTCCTCTCGATGTGGAGGAGCAGCGACTCTACTCCGAGCTCCTCCCTGGTGACAGAGCTCCTCACCTTATCTCTAAGGGAGCGCCCAGCCACCCTGCGGAGGAAGCTCATTTCAGCTGCTTGTATCCGTGACCTTGCCCTTTCGGTCATGACCCAAAGCTCATGACCATAGGTGAGGGTAGTAACGTAGATTGACCGGTAAATTGAGAGCTTTGCCTTTCGGCTCAGCTCCCTCTTCACCACGACGGACCGATACACCGACCGCATTACTGCAGCCGCCGCACCGATCCATCTGTCAAACTCACGCTCCTTCCTTCCCTCACTCGTGAACAAGACCCCAAGATACTTAAACTCCTCCACTTGAGGCAGGAACTCTTCTCCAACCTGGAGAGAGCAAACCACCTTTTTCCGGTCGAGAACCATGGCCTCAGATTTGGAGGAACTGATTCTCATCCCAGCCGCTTCACACTCAGCTGCAAACAGCACCAGCGCACGCTGGAGGTCCTGGCCTGATGAAGCCAACAGGACAACATCATCTGCAAAAAGCAGAGATGCTATCCTGTGGTCCCCAAACCAGACCCCCTCCGGCCCCTGGCTGCGCCTAAAAATTCTGTCCATGAAAATAATGAACAGAACCGGTGAAAAAGGGCAGCCCTGCCGAAGTCCAACATGCACCGGGAACAGGTCTGACTTATTGCTGGCAATGCAAACCAAGCTCCTGCTCCGGTTGTACAAAGACCGAACAGCCCTTAGCAAAGGGCCCTGGACTCCATACTCCCGGAGCACCCCCCACAGGATGTCACGAGGGACGCGGTCGAATGCCTTCTCCAGATCCACAAAGCACATGTAGACTGGTTGGGCAAACTCCCACAAACCCTCAAGCACCCTGCTGAGGGTATAAAGCTGGTCCAGCGTTCCACGACCAGGCCGAAAACCACATTGTTCCTCCTGTATCCGAGGTTCGACTATCGGCCAAATTCTCCTCTCCAGTAACTAACTGAGTAACTAACTAACTAACTACCTCGGTGACCTCAGCCTGGGTGATGGGCGAGTCCGCCTCTGAGTCCCCTGCCTCTGCTTCCTCAGCAGAAAGCATGTCGGAGGGGTTGAGGAGATCCTCAAAGTACTCCTTCCACCGTCCGATACCATCCCCAGTTGAGGTCAACAGCTCCCCACCTCCACTGAAAACAGAGTTGGTAAAGAACTGCTTCCCCCTCCTGAGGCGCCGAACGGTTTGCCAGAATCTCTTTGAGGCCGAGCGATAGTCCTCCTCCATGGCCTCCCCGAACTCCTCCCAAGCCCGAGATTTTGCCTCCGCAACGGCACGGGCTGCAGCACGCTTGGCCTGCCGGTACCCATCAGCTGCCTCAGGAGTCCTACAGGTCAACCATACCTGGTAGGAGTCCTTCTTCAGCTTGATGGCGTCCCTTACCTCCGGCGTCCACCACCGGGTTCGGGGATTACCACCACGACAGGCACCGGAGACCCTGCGTCCACAGCTCCGAACGGCCGCGTTGACGATGGAGACGGAGAACATGGTCCACTCGGACTCTATGTCTCCCACCTCCCTCGGAATCTGGTCGAAGCTCTCCCAGAGGTGTGAGTTAAAGGTTCGTCTGACAGAGGGTTCAGCCAGGCGTTCCCAACAGACCCTCACAATACGTTTGGGCCTGCCAAGTCGTTCCAGCCTCCTTCTCTGCCAGCGGATCCTACTCACCACCAGGTGGTGATCAGTTGACAGCTCAGCCCCTCTCTTCACCCGAGTGTCCAAAACATATGGCCGAAGGTCAGGTGAAACGACTACAAAGTCTATCATCGACCTCCGGCCTAGGGTGTCCTGGTGCCATGTGCACCGATGGACACCTTTATGTTCGAACATGGTGCTTGTTATGGCCAAACTGTGCCTAGCACAGAAGTCCAATAACATAACACCATTCGGGTTCAGATCAGGGAGGTCGTTCCTCCCAATCACGCCTCTCCAGGTATCACTGTCGCTAACTACGTGGGCATTGAAATCTCCCAGAAGAACGATGGGGTCCCCAGTTGGAGCGCTTTCCAACACTCCCTCCAGGGACCCCAAGAAGGCGGGGTACTCCACACTGCCATTTGGCCCGTAAGCACAAATGACGGTGAGTGACCTATCCCCCACCCGAAGGCGCAGGGAAGCGACCCTCTCGTCCACCGGGGAAAACTCCAACACATGGCGACTAAGCTGGGGAGCTATGAGCCCACACCAGCCCGCCGCCTCTCACCGCAGGCAACTCCAGAGTAGAAAAGGGTCCAGCCCCTCTCAAGGAGTTGGGTTCCAGAGCCCAGGCTGTGTGTGGAGGTGAGCCCGACTATTTCTAGCCGGTACCGCTCGACCTCCTGCACAAGCTCAGGCTCCTTTCCCCCCAGTGACGTGACATTCCATGTCCCAATAGCTAGATTGGTTATTCAGGGATTGGGGCGCCTAGGCTCCCGCCTTCGACTGCTGCCCAATCCACTCTGCACCGGCCCCCTACAGTTCCTCCTGCGGATGGTGGGTCCACTTGAGGATGGCCCCATGTCGCTCTTTCGGGCTGTGCCCGGCCGGGCCCCGTGGGAATAGGCCCGGCCACCAGGCGCTCGCCAACCCCGGGCCTGGCTCCAGGGTGGGGCTCCGGCTGCGCCATACCGGGCGACGTCTCTGGCCTTGGTGGTTTGCCTTTCATAGGGGGGTTATGAACCGCTCTTAGTCTGGCCCGTCGCCCAGGACCTGTTTGCCTTGGGAGACCCTACCAGGGGCATTCAGCCCCCGACAACATAGCTCCCGGGGTCATTCGGGCACACAAACTCCTCCACCACGGTAAGGCGGCGGTTCAGGGAGGAGATAATAAATAAATTATTTATTTTATCGGATAATAATAAATAAATTATTTATATTATCGGAACATAACAGTTTTTTTTTATTTTATTTACCCAGCTTAACAGTATTAGTGTAACTTTATCAGTGTACTGTAGATGTCAGGGGTCTTGACAAAGTGGACCCACATACACAGCAACGGAGACCAGCAGCTATGTTGCACAGCTTTTAATGTTCACAGTGGAATCCAACACAGGTACAGTACAGGCACAGACTCACGCTGCACGGTACCGTTAAGGCCCAGGCAAAAGGTATTGGTCAAGACAGGCAGAGTCAGCAACAGGATAGCTCGGCTAAGGTACAGACGAGGTCAGGAAACAGGCAGGAACGGTAACTGGAATGTACAACAGAACAACGCTGGAAAGTGGAGGTAACTCGCGACAATCTGGTGGAGGTGTGAGGTGGGTACTGGATGTAAAATACCTTGTCATGATTGATTATTGCAAACAGCTGTTGAATCTGTGACCAGAAGTAAAGCCTGCACTTCAAACAGAATGAACAGAACCGGAAGGACTAACAAAATAAACAGGAAATGGTAACTATGACTACGACAACAGGTAAAAACATGACAGTAGGACAACGTGTGCACTGTTCTGCAATAAGTGTGTTACAGAATTGAGACCAAAGTGTAAAAAATGTGTTTAAGCTACGGTTACACTGTGTTTAAGATTGTGCTACAAGACGTTTAAGTGTTGCGGCTTTGGTTTAAGAATTCGCTTTAGTGTGTAAGTATTAGGCAAAAACTGTGAGCAAAAGTGTGATTATTGCATGATTTCATGGTCAGTTTACATATTTGTCTCTCGTTTATTCATATATATTTATTTATTTCATAATTTCCCAGAGCGGCGCAGTGGTGCAGTCAGTAGCACTGTCGCAGGGTCTGGGGTTCGATTCCTGGGGCGGACCGTGTGCCTTTCTGTGTGGAGTTTGCATGTTCTGCCCAAGTTCATGTTAGTTCTCTCTGGGTTCTCCGGCTTCCTCCCACAGAAAAACATGCATTAGGTTCTTACCTGTAGGTGTGTGTGTGTGAATGGTTGTCTGTCTGTGTGTGTTGCCCTGTGATGGAGTGGTGACCTGTTCAGGGTGTACCTGTAGATAGATGGGACAGGCTCCAGCACCCCCGTGACCCTGCATATGGGATTAAGTGGTAGAAGATGGATGAAATATCACCAAGATGAGATATTGCTTCAATTTAATGAATACGATTCTAAACGTGGAATTGGATGACTCTATATTTACTGTTTTCATGAAGGCTGATGTTGAGCAAATGTCATTGAGATATTAAAGAGTTTCTGACTAAAATGCTAATGTAAATATTTAGAGATGTTTGTACGGATGTTTGTGAAAGATTTGTGAAAAGATAAAAATTAAACTATTTTCTAGATTTGCTTGTTGCTGCATCTACCTGTAAAAATCTTCCAAAACTGTAATTTATGAGCTGTGTGTTTAAAGTTTAGTCATTCATTAATTAGCCTGAAAGTTTTCCAATATTTGATGTGTGCGCGTGTTTCTGTGTGTGTGTGTGTGTGTGTGTGTGTGTGTGTGTGTGTGTGTGTGTGTGTGTGTGTGTGTGTGTGTGTGTGTGTGTGTGTGTGTGTGTGTGTGTGTCAGTAGCTTCCAGCTGCAGCAGTTAGTTCAGTTTCTGTTTACTTTGACTAAGGAGGTTTCTGTACGACGGTTTTTCACTGTGTGAACACATCTTTGCTGTTGATGGAATGATAACTCTGACAGTAATAATCTGCTGCATCTTCAGCCTGGACTCCACTGATGGTCAGAGTGAAGTCAGAGTTTGATCCATCCATCCATCCATCCATTTTCTTAACCGCTTACTCCCTAGTGCGGGGTCACGGGGGTGCTGGAGCCTATCCCAGCTGGCTACGGGCGAGAGGCAGGGTACACCCTGGACAGGTCGCCAGTCCATCGAGTTTGATCCACTGCCTGAAAAACGATCTGGAATCCCTGACTGTCGACGAATAGCAAGGTAAATGAGCAGTTTAGGAGATTCTCCATTTTTCTGTTGGTACCAGGCTAAATAGTGGTAGGTGCTATAATAAACATTCTGACTGGTTCTACAGCTGATGGTGACTCTTCCTCCCAGTGTGGTTCTCACTGCTCCAGGCTGAGTCACTGTGACCTGACCTCTGGACTCTGAGGACACAGAGACAACAACATAAAGCAGCATCATGGTTCAGTGGCTTCATTTCAGAGGGACACATGTTGATAGAGGAGACCAGTTGGATTCTCTGGACTTTACCTGTGAAGCAGCAGCAGAGGAGAGTCCAGATGAGGACGGAGATCAGAGTCATGTTGCTGATGAGGAGGATTTCTGTGTCTTGTGTTGTGATGAAGGACAGCTGTCAGTCCTCCAGTGTTCAGCTCTCAGGACTATAAACTCTCCCAGAGCACTGGAGCATGGAGCTGCTGATGCAAAGTGGCTCTATGGAAATGCTCCCACTGACTCCAACAGGGACTGGATCAATGTGATCATAAAGATGGTGTTTATCAGTGATCAATAAGATCATAATGATGTTTGTGATCAATATTTTTATCAAATGATTCTTTATGAATGTGTATTGGCTCAACTTTTGTAAATTTTATTTTAGCTATAGCACAAATTTTAGACAATTTTTTAGAATGAGAAATACTGTTTAATACATGGATGCAATATAAATATATTATATATATTCATACATTTGCTATGTTTGTTGTAGTAAATATGTCGTTTTTTCAGGTTGACTGAGTCTGTGTAAAGTTTGTTTGTGCCAGAGTCAGAACTGAGTCTCTACAGTCTGAGGTTTTTGTACGACCACTCAACCAGTTTGTTTCACTGTGGTGGACGTTCGGTGGAGGAACCAGACTGGATGTTGGAAGTAAGTTCATGAGTAAATACTAAACTATAAACTTTAAATTTATATTTTGGATTTGTTTAAGATGTAGTCAGCTCCTTAAGTTTGCGTTTATATCACAGGTCAGAGTTTCAGTTTTATTTGTTTCTCTTGATCTTGTAGTAAATTTAGAGCTAAACATTACAGTAACTGCCCTGACATGTTGAAAATGTTATTTTTCAACTGGTGGAAAAGAAAAATCTTTGATTGTCGATTGCTGAGAAATTTCTCACGTTGACTTTGTTTCCTCTCACTATAACTGTTGTTACAATGGATTCAAATTCAGTTTGAACCAGCAAGCATGATTAATGTGGACGTTTCAAGTGTTAATGAGTTTGTGTTGTAATGCTGAAGTTCAGTTTAAATCATCTGATTACTTTAGAATATAATAGAATTCTTACCAGTGATCCTTTTGAGGATAAAACAGTAGAAAATAAATAACTGAATTTTTAGCATATCCTGATTATTACTGTTTAAAACTAACCTGTAGTTAGAGATTTTTATTTTTCTGCTTGTTTAGTTTGACATATTTTAGGTCAAACTGTGTGATGTTTGTCTCTGAGCTGATTTTCATGAGTCGTTTCTTAAAGGGAAGTGAAACAATGTGTGAGTCAGTGAGTGATGGAGCAGAACAAACATGTGACAGAAACACCTTAAAGGACTAAAGCAACTCTCACAGTGAAGGTGTCCAGGTCTCTGCTGTTTGATTGACAGCTGAGTGCTCTGTGTCCTCTAAGCTGACTGCTGTCTCCTACTGTAGGTGATGCTCGTCCCACCCTGACGGTGCTGCCTCCCTCCAGGGAGGAGCTGCAGCAGGAGAAGGTCACGCTCACGTGTCTGGCCAACAAGGGCTTCCCCTCAGACTGGACTCTGTCCTGGAAGCTGGACGGCAGCGGCAGCATCAGCAGCTCTGACCAGAGCAGGAGCCCTGGGGTTCTGGAGAAGGACGGACTCTACAGCTGGAGCAGCACCATGAGGATGCCTGCAGACCAGTGGACCAAGGTGAACTCTGTGACCTGTGAGGCCTCCCAGGGCTCCCAGTCTCCAGTCAGAGAGACTCTGAGCACAGACCAGTGCTCCCAGTCCTGAGCTGTTTGTGTTTCATTTGTGCTCTGGTTATGGTTCTGCTTTTGCTCTCAGTTTTTGTTCAGAAATCTTTGTGTTTTCGAAAAAATAAACGATTAAAATTTGATCTTTTCCTCTTTTCATAAAGACTCTGCTGTGTATCTAACATAATAAAATATTTCTTTGAACTAAAACCTGTCAAATGATTTGATTTTTTTATTTTTCCAATGCATATTGAAAAATGCTGCCGTGCTACTCACCGGACCCACGTCAGATGCCATCTTTAAATTGGATCCAGCTGTATGAGAGATGTGTTTGCGTGGGTTCTCTATGGGTTCTCCGGCTTCCTCCCACAGTCCAAAGAAGTGCATTAGGTTGATTGGCTTCTCTTCATTACCCGTAGGTGTGAGTGTGTGTGTGTGAATGGTTGTCTGTCTGGGTGTTGCCCTGCGATGAACTGGTGACCTGTCCAGGGTGAACCACTCTCCCCCAGAGCCAGCTGGGATACATGTAGGCTCCAGCATCCCCGCGACCCCACATATGGGACTCAGCGGTATGGAAAATGGATGGATGGATGTATGAAAGATAATGATCGATCGTTACAGGAAGAAACTCTTTTTATGAAACAAACTAAGGAATAATGCAGCTGAACCTGAAGCTGTGTTTGTGTGAATTGGAGGCTTTTCCCTGTAGATTTCTTTGACACTTGCAGCAGCTCTGTGTCTGTCTGCATGTCACACTCAGCTCAGTCACATCAACCCAGTGAATGTTTTCTCTTCTGTCTCTACACACTTAAAATCTGCCACTATGCTTCTAAATTATTCTCCAGGTAGAGGAGGAATCACATCAGTCTTCTGCTGCAGGGACACATGGATTTACCAGTAACCTGGTTCCTTATGTCCATGTAAACACTGATGAGCTGAGGAACCTGGTTTCTCTAAGTACATGCAGAGTAAACACTCAGTGAACTGTATCAGTCTCTGCAGAATCTTCCAGCTGCAGCAGTGAGTTCAGTTTGTGTTCACTTTGACTGAGGGAGGTTTTTGTACGACGGTTTATCACTGCGTCAACAGAGCTTGACTGTTAATGTTATGTGCACTCTGACAGTAATAATCTCCTGCATCTTCAGCCTGGACTCTGCTGATGGTCAGAGTGAAGTCAGTGTTTCCTGAATTTGCTCCATTGAATCTGTCAGAGACTCCAGACTGGCGGGTTGAAGAGCAGTAGATGAGGAGTTTAGGAGCTTCTCCTGGTTTCTGAAGGTACCAGCTGAAACAGTAACTAGTACTGGGACTAACTTTACATTTAATAGTAACAGTCTGTTCTGCAGCAACAGACAAAGCTCCAGGAGTCTGAGTCACAGTGATTTGACCTGATGAACCTGTAACAGATGAAACAGAGAAGATTCAGTGACACAGAGCCAGTTTGGAGAAAGATGATCAACATCCAAACAGAAGAGGATCATTTGTTGAAGATGGAGAACAGATGAAGAAGCTCAGTGCTGCTTGGTTCAGTGTTTGTCCATCACTGTGGTGAACCTGGCTCCATCCTGAAGAGAGAGTCTCACCCTGAACAAGGAGCCCCAGGGCCAGCAGTAGAGTCAGAGACATCATCATGGGAACGGAGCCTCTCTGCTTTCTAGGACGAGACGCGATGCTGTGAGAGAACGCGAGACTCTGCGAGAACAGCACGAGAAATTCAACAAGGCGGCGCGACACCGGTAGTAAACAACAGCGCGACAAACTATCCGCCAATTTAAATAAATAACTACCTTATTTTACGGAAAATAATCAACCACCCTACCATTCTGGATAACACCGAAGAAAGTTTCGAGTACATCGACGAGTGCTTCGAGCGTCTGGTAATGGGGAAAAAGGAGACGGCTCCAAACAAGCGTTCCCGTCCGTCTGACTCACCTGAGTCACCTGGAGCTAGCTCGGCGGATAAAAACATCACGGACATCCTGGAGTCAATCGAGAAAAAAATATCAAGTTTCGACGCACGTCTGGCGCTAGTGGAACTCCTCCACAAAGAGTTTATGGCCCTCCGCGACTCCCTGGAATTTAGCCAGCAGCAGGTGATTTCTCTCGCCACCGAGAACGAGGCCCTGAAAGGAACGGTGCAGTCCCTGACGGAGGATGTGGCTCAGCTAGCGGCCGAAAATAAAAAAATAAAAGAAGGTATCATCGATCTGCATGAGGGACAACCTGGTGTTCTCGGGGATTCCAGAACAGGCGGAGGAAAACACGGAAACCACAATTAAAAACTTCATTAAACAACAGATGAAGATTCCAGCGGAAGTTGTCGACAAGATGGCGTTCCACCGTTCGCATAGACTTGGAGGAAGACGACCGGATGGCCAGCGTCCTCGACCCATCGTTGCCAAGTTTCATGACTTTAAGCAGAAGGAACTGGTTAAGAGCCGGGGCAGACAGCTGAAGGGAACCGACTACAGCGTCAACGACCAGTTCCCCAAGGAGATCCTCGACCGCCGCCGCCGACTGTTTCCCATCCGTAAGAGGTTCATGGCAGAAGGCTGCAGGGCTGTCATCAGCGTCGACAAACTGTACGTCAATGGAGAGCTCTACCGGGACCGGGAAGCAACTCCGTGGCTCTACTTGCAGGTGGTATGTAAAAACAATGGTTTAATATAAAAGGTTTGTTAAAAAATAATAGATGCAATGCAACTATGTGTTATAACTTTACATCCAGTATTCAAACTCGTTCTCTCGCAGATGTTTCATATAAATGTTTACTGTCATTCTAATGTCACTCACTCACTCACCTTACAAAGCGCTCACCATACGTAATCACTCACTTTCCTTTCACTTTAATTTTCCTTCCCTTTACTCTTTTTCCTTCACCTACTTTCACTCCACACTGTCTACATCCTATTCTCTATTCTTCTCCCACGTAGTCAGCCAGCTATGTAGCCCTCCAGCAGCCACACACAAACATCTACTGCACAGGGGAATCACGTGCACATACATAGATAACACACAACTCAGAATACACAGGTACTTAAGGTTAGCTACACACCTAAAGTCTGTCACACTACATACACACAAGACTAGTGATCCACAGCAGTCAGGTAAGATATGACACCACTGAAGATTGTCACTTGGAATGTACGTGGAATCAATAAGAAGGAGAAACGATTTAAAATATTTAACCATTTGAAAACCCTACAAGCAGACATTGTTTTACTACAGGAAACTCATATTCCCAAAATTATAAATTACATTCTGGCATCAGCAGAGTTCCCACATGCTTACTTAGCCGGTTACAATTCTAAACAAAGAGGGGTCGCCATCCTGATAAATAAAAAGATTAACTTTACGCATAACGATACCATTGTAGATCCAGAAGGGAGATATATAATCATTAATATCTCGATAGGAAACATTGAATATTGCATAGCTAATGTGTATGGCCCTAATGCTGACGACCCCTCTTTCTTTCACAGCTTCTTCACATCACTGTCTGCTCACTCTGGTTCCAAACTTATAGTAGGAGGGGACTTTAATTTAGTATTTAACCCAGAGTTGGACAGGCTAAGCAAAGCTGTGAGCAACAGGAACTGGCAATCAGTACAGACCTTAAAACAGTACATGGATGACTTTGGTCTCTGTGACACATGGCGTTCTCTTCATCCTACATCCAGGGAATATACCTTTTTCTCACCAGTTCACCACTCTCACTCCCGTATAGATTATATTTTAGTAAATAACTCAGTCTTACAAGATGTCTCTGACACCAATATTCACTCTATCACAATCAGTGATCATGCACCAATGTCCATTTCGTTGATTAAGACAGTCACACCATCAACCAGGAATTGGAGGTTTAATACATCATTACTCAATGATCAAGACTTCATCAGTTATGTCAGGAGAGAATGGAAAACCTTTATAGAAATCAACGATACACCGGAAATCTCACCCTGTGTTCTTTGGGAGACTGGGAAGGCAGTTATGCGCGGTAGAATTATTTCATATTCATCACACAAGAAAAAAAAGGACATGTTACTTGAATTAGAATTAGAGGAAAAAATAAAATCTCTAGAGATTAAATATGCAGCCTCTCCAACCAATGATGTCCTAGAAGACCTAAAGAATCTAAAGCTGAAATTAAATAATATAATTGATTGCAAAACTCAGTTTCAGATAGACCAATTACGCTGGGAGAACTTTGACCATGCTAATAAATGTGGTAAATTTCTAGCTAACCAATTAAAAAATAATAAAGAGAAACAAATCATCCATTCAATAACTAATAAGGAAGGCAACATTACTCGTGATCCCCATGAAATAAATGATACCTTTAAAAACTTTTACCAAGAGTTATATACGTCCCAAATAGATCCACCCACCTCAGCCATAGAGGCGTTTCTGAATAAACTAGAACTGCCAAAGCTAAATGAAGAACAATCTACAACTCTAGACTCATTGTTATCTTTGGCAGAACTACATGAAGCTCTGCAGGAGATGCCCAATAAAAAGCTCCAGGACCAGATGGATTCCCAACTGAATTTTATAAAGAGTTCTGGTCCATGCTGGCACCCAGCTTTTACAAAATGTTAGCTGAAATTAAACAACAACATTCATTACCCACAAATATGAATTCTGCCTTCATAAGCCTGCTCCAAAAACCAGGGAAAGACCCTACACTCCCATCGAGTTATAGACCAATTTCACTAATAAATGTAGATCTAAAAATAGTGTGTAAAGCACTTGCTAGAAGATTAAAAAAAATCACTCCATATATAATTCACTCTGATCAAACAGGCTTCATTAAAGGTAGACAGTCAACAAACAATATGAACAGACTAATTAATTTAATTGATTATGTCACCATCCATAAACTAGAGACAGCCATCGTCTCCTTAGATGCAGAAAAAGCTTTCGATAGAGTAAACTGGAAGTTTCTTTTAGCCACTCTGCACAAATTCGGCATTGGGGAAACATTCATAGACTGGATCCAAATATTATACAACTCAGCAAACGCTGCAGTCAGAACAAACAACCAGATCTCACCAAGGTTTAATCTGCATAGAGGGACAAGACAGGGCTGCCCACTGTCCCCATCACTATTTGCAATATTTATTGAACCTCTAGCCGCAGCAATAAGACAGCATGAAGGAATTACTGGAATATCGACCAAATCAGTAAATCATAAAATAAGTTTATATGCTGACGATGTGTTACTGTTTCTCCTTGAGCCACAGACGTCTCTTCCTACAACTATCAGCCTCATAGATGAATTCTCAGGACTTTCAGAGTACTCTATTAACTGGACCAAATCTATAGTGCTACCACTTAACCTTAAGGTGACTAACATCTCCTCTACCACACTCCATTCAGGAAACATTAAATACTTGGGCATTGAATTATCGTCTAGGCTATCAGAGCTTATTGATCTAAACTACAATCCATTATTAAAACAAATAGAAGCCAACCTCAAAAGATGGCAGTCCTTACCCATTTCACTTATGGGAAGAATTGCCACCATAAAAATGATGATCCTGCCAAAAATTAATTACATATTTTCAATGATTCCAACTCAGCCAGCCCAGGCGTGGTTTAAGACATTAGACTCCTACATCTCACAGTTTTTGTGGAAAACCAAGCCACCTCGAATTAGTTTAAAAACTCTTCAAAAATCCAGACGCTGCGGCGGCCTAGAACTACCTAACTTCCACCACTATTTTCTTGCCAATAGACTGAAGCATATCCACAAATGGATAAAACCCATGCCAGCAGACTCCTCCTGGATAGACATTGAACAAACATTTTGTGGAAATATTAAAGTTGCAGATCTGCCCTTTATCAGCACCAAAATCAAACATCATAGTTGTTACCAGAACATTAGCATAAAAGCATCTCTGCAAGCCTGGTGGGAGTTTCTTAAAATTAATGGGTCTTCGCTTACTCTTTGCCAAAACACACCTCTCTGGAACAATCCAGACATCATACAAAACAAAAAGGCAATACACTTTCCAACTTGGCATATCAAAGGGATAACACATCTGAAACATGTTTTCACAAGAGACAAGTTTACCTCTTTTGAAGAACTAGTGTCTCACTATGAAATCACTAGTGCCAATTTCTTAGAATACCAACAACTAAAGTCAATACTTAATGCAAAAAGTAAGAATACTGCCATCCACATGCAACCACCACCAGTAATAGAGCGATTTATTGATATATCAGGGAAAAGGACAGTATCCAAAATCTATATCTTAATTTCCAATGTAGACCAGACAGTGAGCCTTTCGATCTCTAAATGGGAAGCTGATCTCAATATCACCACTAATTACACGTTCTGGAATAACATATGTTCTAATTTATTCAGAATGACAAAAAATACAAATTTACAACTAATACAATACAAAATTCTTCATAGAACTCACTATACAGGACAAAGGATGTTCCAAATGGGTCTCACAAACTCAAATATTTGCCCTCACTGTACAGATAACACAGCAGATAGATTCCTACATGCATTCTGGTCATGCTCACCTGTGCAGCAATTTTGGCAAAGAGTATGTGAACACCTGTCAACCCAGTTAAGCTGCCCAATCCCAGCAGCCCCTGCACTTTGTCTTCTAGGAGATCTAAGTGGGCTTGATCTAGAGACAAACTCATCACACACACTTCTTTCTGCCCTCTGTGTCGCAAAGAAAATCATCCTCATGAACTGGAAAACTAAAAAAAAATTAAGCATTACTCAATACCTGAACAGCTTGTTAGATTATACCACCTTAGACACATTGTCTGCTTCATCAAATCAATGACCAAAACTATACTCTGATTGATTCCATTTCCAGGTAAGGATGCGTGGGGCTCGGGTGCTGCGTCATGTCTGGCACAGTGGTGGGGGGGTGACTAGTGGTTGGTGGTGCCTGCCTGCCTAAGGAACCGGGACAACGGGTTGGTGGACTCTGGGCTGGCTGCATGGGTCCCCTACGGCGGGGGTGTGGTGGCTGCTGGGACTGGCGGCCCTGTGCCGGGGTGGGACCATTTTGAGGGTTGGCGTGTGCCTGTCTCCGGGGAGCCGGAGGCGGGCCTCCCTGCCGGTGTGCGGGGGCGGACCTGGGGGTGGAGACCTGGGTAACCTGCGTCCGGGGGACTCCCTCCGGGGGTGCCTGCCTGTGCCCGGAGGGGTGTCTCTCCCCTGGAGCGCTGCCCCTGCTCGGGTGGGGCGCTGCCTGCCCTAGCGGTCCGACGCCCTCTGGTAACTGCTCGGGCCTGTTGCAGGGGGGGTTGGCGGACTACTCAGGCTAGAACCTTCATTGGGCCCTGGGCGGAGGTTGGCCCTCAATGCACAACCGCAGAGTATGTGTGTGGGTTTGAGTGTCACACTACACGGGGCGAGCATGGGCATACTTGAGCGAGAGAATGGGTAAGTGTGAAAGAAGGGTGAGGATGGCTCTGGCTGTGCTGCGTGTGGCGCCTGGGCAGTAGTACTGCGGTCCCTGGGTCTCGGCTGTCCCTTCCTGGCTGGGGGTTGTGGGGGGTGGTGGGATAGGTAGCAGAGCCAGTCGGGAACCTGGCTCTGCGGACCCTGGTGCTCTGCTTCCCAACTACATTTCTCCACATTCATCCACTTAGGTCTGCAAGGGGCGTCCTGCTGATGGAGGGACCGGGGCTACTGGGAAGTGGTTCCGTCCCTTCCAAGTGGGATGCTCTGCAGTTTTAATTGCATTAGTCATACACACTTGTCCAGGAATCTGGGGGCTCCTTCCGGGGGGGCCAGTAGACTTCCCATTGATGGCTCTGTCTGCTGGACCCCCCGGAGAATTGGGTATCTCCCAAAGTTCCTCATACTTAGCTACATACACATACATTTAGGGCCGGGGGTGGGCTCTTTCACTGGGGCCTGGGGCTGAGGCCAGTTGTGGCCTCGGCCACTGGCCCTGATGGAGAGATCACCACCCAGTTTTAAGTGCAAAAAGACATTTAGGGCGAGGGGGGGCACTGTCCGGGGGACACACCGTCAGCCAGCGGTTGTGCTCCTGGAGGTGTCACCCACCTTCAGTGCACTTTAGTTCCACACACTCACGTCCAAGCTGGGTTGCAGGGTTCTGGGGTACCTTTTTCTAGTGCCCTCTGCCTCCCCCGGGTTGGGGGGGTTGGTCGGGGCTCGGGAGGAGCTGCGGTCCCTGCCTGGGGCCACATGGACGGCAGGCCAGAGACCTACCCTCCCCACGAATGTGATCAAGCGAATGGTGTGGGTGGGAGAATGTATCTGAGAGTGCATTGGTTCACGTATGATTGACTAGTTTGTTGTGAGAGAGTCTATGGTGTGTGTGTGTGTTGATGTGATGATGTGTGTTGCACATGTGGGTGGGTGTATGCGTCTGTGTTTGTGTGAGTTGGTATGCGTGTGGTGCGGTTGAAGTGTGGGGGGTCCGGTTTTTCGCCCGGGGTACGATGATCGTCTGCCTGGGTGGTCTCTTTTCTGCTGACCCCACCAATTGCTGGCCTTGTGCTGCAGGCCGCTGTAGCGCCAGGGGATGAGGTCGGGCCGATGGGGTAGGCCCCGCTCCGCCCGTGTGGGGGTGGTGGACTGGGGGCGGGCCCCACTCTGGGCGCGGGGGCATCTTCTGGCGGGCTCCCTACGGACCGTGGGTCCTCGGGCTCTACTCTTTCAGGCCGACCCTCCCGCCGGGGGGAGTGTTTGCCCCTGGTTCTCATGGGGCGGACAGCGTTTGCCCCCGGTGGCCCACTCTGGCCTCGGGTGCTGTCTCTGTGGCTGCTGCAGCTCTGCCTGGGGGGCTCTGTGTGGGCGGCTTGGGTCGCAACACCTGCCCTCCTGGAACTGAAGGTGTGTGGGCTCCCTGGCTGCTGGGATTCCTTCCTCTGCTTGCTGGATGGGCGTAGTGGCGGAGCCCCTCACATCACCCTGGCTTCCACAAGTGGCATTGTTCATGCACCAACGTCTGCCTCACCCTTTGGGTGAATAATGTTAAGCTACAGCCTTACTAACCTTGTAGTGGGACACTTTCCAAATCCAACTGTAAGTATTATTGATACTTATCACTACCAATATGAATAATGTGTGAATATGGAATTTGTGGTGTTGTATGTCATGACTTTTATTAAGTAGTATGGGATATGTATAATAATGCACATACGTATGTATATTGTATGTATATGTTTGTATGAGTATGTGCACATACCTTAGCACTATTATTGGTATTAGTATTAATCTCCAAGGTAAACCACAGTACAAAAATTGTTTAGTTATGAATGTGTTAGCCTAAGGTACATCCATGCTTCTTATTTATTTTTTTTTTATTTATTTTTTTGCTCCGATTGTTTACTTAACAGATTTGCTTGGTTTCAGCAGCTGGTTGCACCCCTTACCCCCCCTCCCCCCACCCTCCCGCATACACACCCTAAAGCAGAAACCTAACCTGTCCACCAACACAGCAACATCACACACATTTTGGATTAGCTAAATAAACCATTAAATAAACCATAAATCAGGAAGAGTATATATATTCTATATATACTCTTCTTGTTAAAGCAAAGCTGTCCATCACAATATGGCATTCAGCGTAATATATGCTGCTTGCTTAACTGCTGGACAGAACAAAAAAAAAAAAAAAAAAAAAAAGAGACATCATCATGGTGCTGCCGCTGAAAGACCTGGACACACACTGATCAACACTGGTCTCTTAACAGGACACATATGCAAACACACACAGTCAGTCAGCTGGAGCTGTGGGCTCCACGTCAGCGTGGCTCCTCCTCACTGCTACAACATCTACTGATGTAGCCGTAGAGGAAACTGGGCATCGTGGGGAGTCTGGTTAGTTTAACGTCAACAGGGAACTTTACTGGTTGTATGAGTGTCTTTTGATTAGATTTGATCAAATGCTTGAAAATTGGCATTTCATGTGCATTATATGTTACCATGAATTCCATTTTGTCTTTACTGTAGTTCTATTTTTTAAACATGCTTTCATTAGATATTGTATTTTTATTATTTTGATGAACACTGTAGTAGTTTCTTGTTTTATTTTTGCATTTTACTTTCTTTACTATTTTAACCATGTTGTTTTTCGTTAATGTTAATCAGTTTATTTGTTATATTATGAAAAAGGAAGAAATAACTGTGACCCAGGGTGAGGTCAAGGGTCAAAACATTTAACATGATCATTGTTTGTAGTTGTACTTATTGAAGTTTAGTAAATGAAAAGCTGTTCAAAATGAAATGCATTTAAAAAATTTGTCAGCATAGAAACTTCCACTGACAGAAAGACAGAAAGAATAGCAGTAAGTTATATTCAACCCAGAGTTGGACAGGCTAAGCAAAGCTGTGAGCAACAGGAACTGGCAATCAGTACAGACCTTAAAACAGTACATGGATGACTTCGGACTCTGTGACACATGGCGTTCTCTTCATCCTACATCCAGGGAATATACCTTTTTCTCGCCAGTTCACCACTCTCACTCCCGTATAGATTATATTTTAGTAAATAACTCAGTCTTACAAGATGTCTCTGACACCAATATTCACTCTATCACAATCAGTGATCATGCACCAATGTCCATTTCGTTGATTAAGACAGTCACACCATCAACCAGGAATTGAAGGTTTAATACATCATTACTCAATGATCAAGACTTCATCAATTATGTCAGGAGAGAATGGACAACCTTTATAGAAATCAACGATACACCGGGAACCTCACCCTTTGTTCTTTGGGAGACTGGGAAGGCAGTTATGCGCGGTAGAATTATTTCATATTCATCGCACAAGGAAAAAAAGGACATGCTACTTGAATTAGAATTAGAGCAAAAAATAAAATCTCTAGAGATTAAATATGCTGCCTCTCCAACCAATGATAGAATCCTAGAAGACCTAAGGAATCTAAAGCTGAAATTAAATAATATAATTGATTGCAAAACACAGTTTCAGATAGATCAATTACGCTGGGAGAACTTTGACCATGCTAATAAATGTGGTAAATTTCTAGCTAACCAATTAAAAAATAATAAAGAGAAACAAATCATCCATTCAATAACTAATAAGGAAGGCAACATTACTCGTGATCCCCATGAAATATATGATACCTTTAAAAACTTTTACCAAGAGTTATATACGTCCCAAATAGATCCATCCACCTCAGCCATAGAGGCGTTTCTGAATAAACTAGAACTGCCAAAGCTAAATGAAGAACAATCTACAACTCTAGACTCATTGTTATCTTTGGCAGAACTACATGAAGCTCTGCAGGAGATGCCCAATAAAAAAGCTCCAGGACCAGATGGATTCCCAACTGAATTTTATAAAGAGTTCTGGTCCATGCTGGCACCCAGATTTTACAAAATGGTAGCTGAAATTAAACAACAGCATTCATTACCCACAAATATGAATTCTGGCTTCATAAGCCTGCTCCAAAAACCAGGAAAAGACCCTACACTCCCATAGAGTTATAGACCAATTTCACTAATAAATGTAGATCTAAAAATAGTGTGTAAAGCACTTGCTAGAAGATTAGAAAAAATCACTCCATATATAATTCACTCTGATCAAACAGGCTTCATTAAAGGTAGACAGTCCACAAACAATATGAACAGATTAATCAACTTAATTGATTATGTCACCACCCATAAACTAGAGTCAACCATCGTCTCCTTAGATGCAAAAAAAGATGCAATATTTATTGAACCTCTAGCCGCAGCAATAAGACAGCATGAAGGAATTACTGGAATATCGACCAAATCAGTAAATCATAAAATAAGTTTATATGCTGACGATGTGTTACTGTTTCTCCTGGAGCCACAGACGTCTCTTCCTACAACTATCAGCCTCATAGATGAATTCTCAGGACTTTCAGAATACTCTATTAACTGGACCAAATCCCTTAACCTTAAGGTGACTAACATCTCTTCTACCACACTCCATTCAGGGAACATTAAATACTTGGGCATTGAATTGTTGTCTAGGCTATCAGAGCTTATTGATCTAAACTACAATCCATTATTAAAACAAATAGAAGCCAACCTCAAAACATGGCAGTCCTTACCCATTTCACTTATGGGAAGAATTGCCACCATAAATATGATGATCCTGCCAAAAATTAATTACATAATCTCAATGATTCCAACTCAGCCAACCCAAGTGTGGTTTAAGACATTAGACTCCTACTGTACATCTCACAGTTTTTGTGGAAAACCAAGCCACCACGAATTAGTTTTAAAACTCTTCAAAAATCCAAACGCTGCGGCGGCCTAGAACTACCTGACTTTCACCACTATTTTCTTGCCAACAGACTGAACCATGTCCACAAATGGATGAAACCCATGCCAGCAGACTCCTCCTGGATAGACATTGAACAAACATTTTGTGGAAATATTAAAGTTGCAGATCTACCATTTATCAGCACCAAAATCAAACATCATAGTTGTTACCAGAACATTAGCATAAAAGCATCTCTGCAAGCTGGTGGGATTTTCTTAAAATTAATGGGTCTTTGCTTACTCTTTGCCAAAACACACCTCTCTGGAACAATCCAGACATCGTACAAAACAAAAAGGCAATACACTTTCCAACTTGGCATATCAAAGGCCACATCTGAAACATGTTTTCACGAGAGTGAGTTTGTATGCGTGTGGTGCGGTTAGAGTGTGGGGGGTCCGGTTTTCCGCCCGGGGTACGTTGATCGTCTGCCTGGGTGGTCTCTTTTCTGCTGACCCCACCAATTGCTGGCCTTGTGCTGCAGGCCGCTGTAGCGCCAGGGGATGAGGTCGGGCCGATGGGGTAGGCCCCGCTCCGCCCGTGTGGGGGTGGTGGACTGGGGGCGGGCCCCACTCTGGGCGCGGGGTCCCTACGGACCGTGGGTCCTCGGGCTCTACTCTTTCAGGCCGACCCTCCCGCCGGGGGGAGTGTTTGCCCCTGGTTTTCATGGGGCGGACAGCGTTTGCCCCCGGTGGCCCACTCTGGCCTCGGGTGCTGTCTCTGTGGCTGCTGCAGCTCTGCCTGGGGGGCTCTGTGTGGTCGGCTTGGGTCGCAACACCTGCCCTCCTGGAACTGAAGGTGTGTGGGCTCCCTGGCTGCTGGGATTCCTTCCTCTGCTTGCTGGATGGGCGTAGTGGCCGAGCCCCTCACATCACCCTGGCTTCCACAAGTGGCATTGTTCATGCACCAACGTCTGCCTCACCCTTTGGGTGAATAATGTTAAGCTACAGCCTTACTAACCTTGTAGTGGGACACTTTCCAAATCCAACTGTAAGTATTATTGATACTTATCACTACCAATATGAATAATGTGTGAATATGGAATTTGTGGTGTTGTATGTCATGACTTTTATTAAGTAGTATGGGATATGTATAATAATGCACATTTGTATGTATATTGTATGTATATGTTTGTATTAGTATGTGCACATACCTTAGCACTATTATTGGTATTAGTATTAATCTCCAAGGTAAACCACAGTACAAAAATTGTTTAGTTATGAATGTGTTAGCCTAAGGTACATCCCTGCTTCTTTTTTTTTTTTTTTTTTTTTTCTTTTTGCTCAGATTGTTTACTTAACAGATTTGCTTGGTTTTAGCAGCTGGTTGCAGCCAGGTCATACACAGGTCAATATCAAGAAGGCTCAGCTCTCAGAGTTAGAATCGGCGGGCTTAGATCGGTCCAGAAACAGGCAGAGTTCTGCAACAGAGTCAGGGATACACAATTCCGGTCAGGATCAGATGAGAAGCGATGGTCAGAGATACGGAGCTGGGTCGGCAACACGATAAGCTGAACAATAACTGCTGGAACGTGAGGTCATGGAATCAACAATCTGGCAAAGACTATGGTGACTGGTGGTGGTTTAAAAACACAGGTGAACTGATTACTAATGAAGTGCAGGTGTGGCTAATGACCGGTGGAAACGGGGACAGCTGTGACATACAGTAAACGGGAAGTGAAGCTAGAACAGAAACAGAAACCGGGAGTGCTACCAAAATAAAACAGGAAATGGAAACTGGAACCAAAACATGATGACATGACTGACAAAACTAAGTCCTTACAACAATAAATGCAGAAACAAGAAACACAACGAGAAGCAAAACCCAGATCGTGACAGCTCCATCCTGAGGAGAGAGTCTCACCCTGAACAAGGAGCCCCAGGGTGGCCAGCAGTAGAGTCTTCTGACGACTCAATGAAAAGAAGAATTTAAAAAGTTGTCTTTGTGAATTTATTTCTGCCTATGCATATAGAAAAAATAAAAAAGAAAGGAAAAGAACAGGTCAAGAAAAGAAAGGCTGGAGAAAACAAGTTGATGCTCACACCAAGGTTTTCTGAAATCTCTCCTCCTGTCCCTGGTTTTAAAGCCTACAGATAACACAAAACCTCCACACATGAGCTTCAAACTTCAGGACAATTTGCCACTTCTGCATGAGCAAAGGTGAGAAAAGAGGAGGCCTTACTAAAGGAGCATTCTTTTCCTTCAAACACTACGTCACAGAGTCAGACAGTCAGACACTGTCTCACAGGGTGATCAAATCAGAACTAGGCTTCCTGCTCAAAAGATAACTGAGGCCCCCTCTTGCTCAGAGGCTTGCAGCAATATACTTGAACAATGCATAGAATGTTTAAGGATGTATATGATCAACACTAGAATATGAACATGAATCAGAAACAATCAGATGATTATTAAGGCATTAATAATAAAAAAATGATCAACATTAAGGGATAATATAAAATTTCCATCACAACACATTTAGCTCCAAGTGATTTGTCCAACTAAAGCTTTGATGAAACGTGAATAGATACTAACAACAGTCAAAACATTCCCACACTTGAGCAGAACTAGGAAACATGAAGGTTTTGATCAGAGCAGCTGCTAAGAGAAGTGTTATTTCACCACAGGTGCATTTATTAGTTGTTCTAAATTTTTGGGTCAGTTTATAGATCCTCCTGAGTAGATGCAGTTTGACAAGTTGTCAAGGATTTTTCAGATGTTTATCCAGAATCCAGGTGAGATGAAAACCATCCATCAGATCATCTCCATGTGGTGAATCAGACCAGGTGATATGACTGAAAGACTCACAACAGCTGAATGTTGGAGAAACACTGAGCTGAGACATTTGCAGTTTTTTTTTTATCTGGACTATTAATATTATAATTATATATTTATATTATATTATATTATATAATATATAATATATATATATATATATATATATATATATATATATATATATATATATATATATATATATATATATATATATATATATATATATATATATATATAATTTGTGTTTGATATAGATATGTTTCATCATGTTTGTTTTTAGGAGGAAAAGTAGGAATATTTGTAACCTATTAAGAGTCTGAGGTCAAAGGTCACAATTCTTTGAAACATATTGAACTTTCTCCTCTTAACTTCAAAGAGCTGTTTTAGAGGCAGTGTTAAGATGTACTGTAAGAAGTTTAGGTCAGAGTCAATATAAAGTTTGTATTTATTACACTACCTTTAAAAGGTTTGGGGTCACTTTGGAATGTCCCTATTTTTGACAGAACAGCATTTGAAAATATGTAGAAATGCACTGTATTCATTGCTAAAGTGGTAAATGAGTATTCTTGCTGCAAATTGCAACTGCAAAATGTTTTTTTGGTGGAATATTAACATAGGTGTACAGGCGCCTATTTCCAACTCCAGTGTTGTAACAATGTGTTTGCTCTTTGCGTCAGAAGACCAGAGATTACCAGATTATTTCAACCAATGAACAGCTAGAATGCCAAAGGTCTGCAATGCTGTAGTTGCTGCAAATGGAGGATTCTTTGACGAGAGCAGAGTTTGAAGGAAAATAAATTATCATTCTAAATACAAGTCATTATTTCTAAGCTTTTCAATGTCTTGACTATATTTTCTATTTATTTTACACTCATGGTGTTAATAAAAGTGTGAGGTTTGTGTAGTTATTTATAATCCCGCTTATGCTGCATCCTTAGTTTGTATTTTGTTTTTCACATTTCAATTTTCATCTCTCCTACAGCCTCGATTTTAGGAACACAAAGCCAGACGCTCTGTCCCGGCTGCACGAGACAGAGGTGGACATGACGGAACCGGCCTCCATCCTTCCTTCAGGCTGCTTGGTGGGCACGGTAACATGGGCCACATGGGTAAAGGACGCCACCAGGAACCAGCCGAGACTTCCAGCTTGTCCTCCTAATTGGTTGTTCATTCCCCCAGACCTGCGAGGAGAGGTGATCCACTGGGCGCACGCCTCCCCTTTCAGCGGTCTTCCAGGTAGCGGCCGGACGGCATTCGTGGTGGGGAGCTGGTCCTGGTGGCCTGGGTTCAAGAGAGATGTCCAGTAGTAGATTGCAGTGTGTCCTCTATGCGCTGCTCTATGCGCACAACACGCTCCTGTGTTTGACTACCAGGCTAACACCCCTTCCAGTGTGCTTATGGGTTCCAAGCACAACTGTTTTCGTCTCTGAAGAAGGAGGTTCCATCAGTTCATGGCTTTATTCAACGTGGCATCGGGCTCAGCAAGTAATGCTGCAGGCTCAGGCCAGGTTTAAAGAGGTGGTGGACCGTAAGCAATCTCCCGAGTATGCTTTGGTGATCGGATACTGTTGACCACCAGGGACCTCCATTTACGGCTGAAGTCACAAAGTGTCACAAAGATTCATTGGGCCATTCACCGACACCAAGATCATTAATCCCGTATCTGTCAGGCTCGCTTTGCCTAGGTCCATGGAAATTCATCCCACATTCCAAGTTAGCCATATCAAGCCCGTCTGCTCCAGCCCACTGGTTCCCCCGGCTCCTTCTCAGCCTCCTCCTTGGGTCATTGATGGCGGGCCTGCATACACGGTCAGGGCCCTCCTGGTCTGTCGACGACAAGGCTGGGGCCGTCAGTACCTCTTTGACTGGGAGGGGTATGGTCCGGAGGAATGCTCCTGGGTTCGCACCAGGGACATCTTGGACGCCGGGCTGATCGCAGACTTTTATTCTTAATTTTAAATTTAAGAGTTACACAGGTAAATAATAAACAAGACGTCAAAATATCTATAGCTGATTTAAACGAAACTAACGTGGCAATCCTGAGACAGGGCAAGTCTTACAAAAACGAGTGCATTACTGACCTGACCTGTCAGTTCCAGTCAGTCATGTTGTCAGGACGCCGTACCCACTTCTTTTTGACCGTGCTGCACAACCGCAGATTACATTGGATGTTACTCGTTGTTTTTAGCTTGCCAACCCCAAGCATCCCGAATTTTGTGTCTGCCTTGTGGCCAGTGACGTACGTAAACTAGCCGACCTACTTCTTCCAGGGGACAATGAATCTTGCCGCTTTAGCTTTCCAGTCTCTCTGCAGCTTTCTGCTCAGCATACTTCCTCACTCTGTTGTGTGCCTCTTTTAAACGCTCCTGATGGACCACTAACCAGTCATGTTTCCTCCTCAACCCTGGTTCCTGCCCTAACAAAGCATCCACCGGAAGGTGGGGGTGCACCTTAAACATGAGATAGTATGGTAAATGTCCTGTGGTGGCATGGGGGATTACATTATAGGCATAAATAAGCTCAGAAAAACAGTCAGGCCAACGGCGTTTCTTTTCTACTGGGTGATGAGGTGTGTTGCATGTTTTCTTTACCCCATACAACTTAAAAATCTCCTGAATGATCTCACAGAAGTTTTTGACATTCGCCTACATACACATCATCACAGACACGATACAGTAATTCATCAATCTCCCTGACTCTGTGCCACTGTCTGAGGAAAGAGACAACTGGTTTGACCAACCTTACCCTTTTGCAGTGTTCTGCTCCCAGAAGTGCCTAAACACACAGTGTGGCTGTGCTCTGAAACTGTCTTAACTCATCTTTAGAGTAAGTGTGTTGGAGCAGTGTTGGAGTGTTACCCTGAGTCAGTCACTTCATTGTTCTGCCTCACTGCCTCAGCACGAACCTGTCTGACCCAACAGCACTTCACAACTGTGCTGACCAGCTCTGACACTAAAGCCGTCCCCTTTCTTACCAGATGGCAAAAAGATATACATTCATCAAACTCATCTTTGGACTTGCCAGTGTCACAGTGGTTCTGACAGTCGTACCACTGTCGAAGCTTCCCAACGCTAAGCAGACTGCTCAGGCAGTTTTAGAGCATGTGTTTAGGGTCCATGGCTTTCCCCAGGATGTGCTTTCAGACAGAGGCCGCCAGTTCCTCTCCCAATTCTGGCGTGAGTTCTGCGCCCTGCTGGGAGCAGGGGTCAGCCTCACATACGGGTATCACCCGGAATCCAATGGCCAGACAGGACTCCGGATCCTCGCCTCCAGGAATCCGCCTGGTCCACACAACTGGTGTGGGTGGAGTACGCCCACAACACCCTCAAAAACTATGTTTTAGTGTTTCTGCATTGGTTTCCATCAGAACACCATCAACAGACCAACCATCAACCGTAGCATCCCCACTGAAAGGCTTTTACTTCTTACGTAAAATATTTCTTCCATAACTCGATCATGCTTGTAATTAAGTTCAGTTAGCTTAGCTTGAAGGTACGCGACAGGGTCCACCTCTGCCCGTTTATCATCACTGTCTCTGTTGGACATTTTGTGTCTCTGTGCAAACTTTAAACAGGATCAGAAGTCCCTTAGGTAGTCGACAACCCATCTGCCTCTCTGTCCCTCTCTTCTCTTCAGCACTTCTTCCTCCACGTGGCTGCCGTCCTACGTCCAACGCCTGGTTAACAGCTGTGCCACCACCACCTCAACGAAAGCTTTGACGTTATGAATCCAATACAAGTCACCATAGATTCCAGCCACCACAGTTATTTTATGCACTCTTATCTAGCTACTTACCAAATTATGTGGCCCGGTGAAAGAGAGTCAGCCCAGCACACCACAATGACTTTGGGTTCTTTGTAACTTTGAGAGTTACAAGGGTAAATAATGAACAAGACGTCAAAATATCTATAGCTGACTTAAACTAAACTAACGTGGCTATGCTAAGACAGGGCCAGTCTTACAAAACAAGTGCAAAAAAGTAAATAAAATAATGGGCAGCTCTTTATGATAAAACAAAGGGCGCACAAACAGGATAACCTCAGTAACGTTACATCACTTTGATTAAAACAAAACGATTAAAACAAAACCAAAATAACTACAGAACCTAAAATACATTACTGACCTGACCTGTCAGTTCCAGTCAGTCATGTTGTCAGGACGCCGTATCCACTTCTTTTCAACCGCGCTGCACAACCGCAGATTACATTGGATGTTACCTGTTGTTTTTAGCTTGCCAACCCGCCGAGCTCACCAGGCAACCCTACAGTAGCAAACACCACGCCTGCTGCTTACAGACTGAGCAGTTACACTGTCATTATAACCCGGCTACACATAAATCAACATAAATGAAAATAATAGTAATAAATATAAATAATAATAATAGTTGACCATAAATCACCATAAATGTAATGTTGACGATCATCCATAATGCAACATTGAAATAACGTGCCCCATTGACGTAGATTCATCTTTTAAAATCTAAATGTAATCCAATAGTTTTTCAACCATATAATAATGTTGCCTCAACGTTGTCTCAACTTGAAATGCCTGCTGGGTAAAGGGTCACCAGCACAGCCCAGAAGGTCATTATTCACCCTCTCCCAGCTCTGAAAAAACTATAAAGCGAAAAACATTCTGCAGGACCAGTCACACCCCAAACATTCTCTCTTTGAAATGTTGCCTTCAGGCAGAAGATACAGGCCAATTTACTCAAGGAAATACAGATTAAAAAACATCTTTTATCCGAGAGCCTTATTTGCCAACTGGATGTCATGGATGTGTGTAACTTAAGTACATGTTTTTATTTTTTTAGCTAGTATTTTCTTTATTACCATTTTATTTTAGACACCAAAATGATTGCATTTTTATTTTTTTTTGCAATGTCAATACAGCTATTCTATTCTATTCTATTCTATTCTATTCTATTCTATTCTATTCTATTCTATTCTATTCTAAGTTTAGGTTAGAGCAGACATGGGCATACTACGGCCCGTTGGTGTTTTTAACCCGGCCCGCCAAACATCTCCCAGTTAAATCAAAATATAAAATTAATAATATTGTTACCGGCAAACCTTGTTCATTTACTTTCCCCTGTAATGTCCACATTTCTCCAATAGATGGCGCGCTTGAGCATTTGCCCCCTCTTCTTTGCTTAAGCTTTTCCCAGAAGAAGCACTCTGCTTCTCGGTTCCCGCGGTAAAGCTTTCCCCTTCTAAAAACAAACATGAGTTTATCAAAGAAAAGAAAAGGCGACAGTGAGTGCCGAGTGTTTAACACCGAATGGACAACAAAATATTTTTTAGAAGTCCGATCAAAGGCTGTATGCTTGATATGCCAAGAAAGTGTTGCGGTTTTTAAGGAGTACAATATTAGCTGTTGGAGCAAGAACGGGCAGCTACGGCTGAGAGGTTCGCAGCCAATTTACTGAGCCAGCAAAATTTTTCCATTTCCAACTGCGCTTTAGGAGTCAACTACAGTACCTGACTACCAAGCTTTTTGCTGGCATTCAAATTAGCAGAAGCTAGCAAGCCTTTCTCCGAAGGTGAGTTTTTGAAAGACTGCATGGTGGAGACTGCAGGTTTTCTGTGTCCGGAAAGTCAAGGCAAGTTTGAAAAAATCAGTTTGTCGCGTCGGACAGTGACACGTTGTGTGGAACTAATTGATAAACATATACCTACCTAGCTAAACAAAAAGGCAGAGTTCTTTCAGTTATATTAACTGGCACTGGATGAAAGTAATAATATCAAAGACACAGCGCAACTTCTAATTTTTATCCGAGGAATAAACGACAGCTTTGAGAAAACGGAGGAGTTTTTGACCATGGATTCCCTAAAGGGAACAACACGGGGAGAGGATTTATATGACAAGGTGTCTGCTGACATCGAGAAACATAAACTACCTTGGAGTAAACTTGCCAATGTCACGACGGATGGATCACCAAATTTAACAGGAAAAAACGTTGGGCTGCTGAAACGAATCCAGGATAAATTAAAAGAGGAAAACCCTGAACAGGATGTTATTTTCCTTCACTGCATCATCCATCAGGAATTACTTTGCAAGTCTGTATTGCAGCTTAACCATGTTGTGAATCCAGTCGTGAAACTTGTGAACCTTATACGTGCAAGGGGACTTCAGCATCGTCCTGCACAGAGAATTCTGTCGCCGGTTCTCTGATTTTGAAAACATTGAAAAGTCACTTCAGCTCGTGTCCTGTCCCTTCTCACAAGACCCTGAAACAGTACCACATGAGGTGCAATTGGAACTGATCGATCTTCAGTCTGACGCCATCTTGAAAGAAAAGTTCAACACTCTTAAACTTAACGAGTTTTATGCTTCACTGGACGAAGCCACCTTTCCAAACCTACGGAGAACATGCTAACCTTGTTTGGCTCGACCTATGTATGTGAGCAGACATTTAGTGTTATGAACATGAAGAAAGCCCGTCACAGATCCAGGATAACTGACAAACACCTCGGATCTATCCTGAGAATCGCCACAACAAGACTTACTCCAGACTTTGATGCACTGAAAAAACAGGGAGATCAACAACACTGTTCCCACTGAAACTAATGTTGAGTTTTCCTGCTGTGTTTATTAAACTGAAATGTAATTAAATTAACCATTTATCATTAATAGGTCAAATCCTGTATGAAATTTATATACATTAACACTCCATCCATCTGTTCTTGGCTCAACCCCTCTGTCAAATTTTAGAACTCATTGTGACCCGCGACTCATAAAGTTTGCCCACCCCTGGGTTAGAGCCAGTGTAAAGAGCGACTACATAAAAGTCAATGTGTTTTCCGTGTGTGTGTGTGTGTGTGTGTGTGTGTGTGTGTGTGTGTGTGTGTGTGTGTGTGTGTGTGTGTGTGTGAGTAGCTTCCAGCTGCAGCAGTTATTTCAGTTTCTGTTCACTAAGACAGGTTTTTGTACGAGTGTTTTTCACTGTGTGAACACAGACTGACTGTTTATAGTGTTGGCACCTTGACAGTAATAAACACCTGCATCTTCAGTCTGGACTCCACTGATGGTCAGAGCGAAGTCAGTGCCCGATCCACTGCCTGAAAAGCGACTGGGAACCCCAGATGCTCGACTGGTAGTATGGTAAATTAACAACTTTGGACGTTCTTCATTTTTCTGTTGGTACCAGGCCAAACAATAAGCACTGCTACAGCTCCAAAACCCATGACTGGTTCTACAGCTGATGGTGACTCTTCCTCCCGGTGTGGTTCTCACTGCTCCAGGCTGAGTCACTGTGACCTGACCTCTGGACTCTGAGGACACAGAGACAACAACATAAAGCAGCATCATGGTTCAGTGGCTTCATTTCAGAGGGACACATGTTGATAGAGGAGACCAGTTGGATTCTCTGGACTTTACCTGTGAAGCAGCAGCAGAGGAGAGTCCAGATGAGGACGGAGATCAGAGTCATGTTGCTGATGAGGAGGATTTCTGTGTCTTGTGTTGTGATGAAGGACAACTGTCAGTCCTCCAGTGTTCAGCTCTCAGGACTATAAACTCTCCCAGAGCACTGGAGCATGGAGCTGCTGATGCAAAGTGGCTCTATGGAAATGCTCCCACTGACTCCAACAGGGACTGGATCAATATCATCATCATGATGTTTGTGATCAATATTTTTATCAAATGATTCTTTATGAATGTGTAATGGCTCAACTTTTGTAAATTTTATTTTAGCTATAGCACAAAATTTATATTAACAACCATTTTTCAAAATGAGACATACTGTAAAATACATGAATGCAATGTAAAAATATTATATATATTCATACATTTGCTATGTTTGTTGTAGTAAAGATGACGTTTTTTTGGGTTGACTGAGTCTGTGTAGAGTTTGTTTGTGTCAGAGTCAGAGCTGTGTCTCTACAGTCTGAGGTTTTTGTACGACCACTCAACCAGTTTGTTTCACTGTGGTACACGTTTGGTGGAGGAACCAGACTGGATGTTGGAAGTAAGTTAAATATATGAAGATTTTAGTTCAGTAATTATTTGATTGTTAAATTTAACAACTAAACCAGAAAAAATGAATGAGGTAAAGTTTTAATTATGTAACCTGAAAGCAAAGTAATGGTTTAGCAAAATTTTAACCATAAAATAAATGATAACTTAAAACTATCATGTCAGTGGTTATGATACAGTAAATATACTTTTAAATGTAAAAGTGAAGTAAAATCTTGTAGATTTTGTAGGTTTAGTTCAGTTTGTCAGAGTCAGAGCTGTGTCTCTACAGTCTGAGGTTTTTGTACGACCACTCAACCAGTTTGTTTCACTGTGGTGGACGTTCGGTGGAGGAACCAGACTGGATGTTGGAAGTAAGTTCATGAGTAAATACTAAACTATAAACTTTAAATTTATATTTTGGATTTGTTTAAGATGTAGTCAGCTCCTTAAGTTTGCGTTTATATCACAGGTCAGAGTTTCAGTTTTATTTGTTTCTCTTGATCTTGTAGTAAATTTAGAGCTAAACATTACAGTAACTGCCCTGAAAATGTTATTTTTCAACTGGTGGAAAAGAAAAATCTTTGATTGTCGATTGCTGAGAAATTTCTCACGTTGACTTTGTTTCCTCTCACTATAACTGTTGTTACAATGGATTCAAATTCAGTTTGAACCAGCAAACATGATTAATGTGGACGTTTCAAGTGTTAATGAGTTTGTGTTGTAATGCTGAAGTTCAGTTTAAATCATCTGATTACTTTAGAATATAATAGAATTCTTACCAGTGATCCTTTTGAGGATAAAACAGTAGAAAATAAATAACTGAATTTTTAGCATATCCTGATTATTACTGTTTAAAACTAACCTGTAGTTAGAGATTTTTATTTTTCTGCTTGTTTAGTTTGACATATTTTAGGTCAAACTGTGTGATGTTTGTCTCTGAGCTGATTTTCATGAGTCGTTTCTTAAAGGGAAGTGAAACAATGTGTGAGTCAGTGAGTGATGGAGCAGAACAAACATGTGACAGAAACTCCTTAAAGGACTAAAGCAACTCTCACAGTGAAGGTGTCCAGCTGTTTGATTGACAGCTGAGTGCTCTGTGTCCTCTAAGCTGACTGCTGTCTCCTACTGTAGGTGATGCTCGTCCCACCCTGACGGTGCTGCCTCCCTCCAGGGAGGAGCTGCAGCAGGAGAAGGTCACGCTCACGTGTCTGGCCAACAAGGGCTTCCCCTCAGACTGGACTCTGTCCTGGAAGCTGGACGGCAGCGGCAGCATCAGCAGCTCTGACCAGAGCAGGAGCCCTGGGGTTCTGGAGAAGGACGGACTCTACAGCTGGAGCAGCACCATGAGGATCCCTGCAGACCAGTGGACCAAGGTGAACTCTGTGACCTGTGAGGCCTCCCAGGGCTCCCAGTCTCCAGTCAGAGAGACGCTGAGCACAGACCAGTGCTCCCAGTCCTGAGCTGTGTTTCATTTGTTCTCTGGTTCTGCTTTTGCTCTCAGTCTTTGTTTAGCAACAACCTTTGTGTTTTCAGAAATAAACAATAAAAAGTTGACCTTTTCCTGCTCATGAAGACTCTGCTTTGGATCTCACGTAGTAACAAAGCCGTTCAAATTAAAATCTGTCATATGGCCCCCTCCCGGAAAGTTTTTTTTCAAGAGTCCACTCTCTAAATGTCTCTTTCCTGGACATTTACATATATTTGCCCTAGTTCTTTTTGGCCACATGAAGACAACATCTCACTGGTTAAACTGGTCTCAGACAATTGTTAAATTGACTAAGTGGTTGAGTTGCTCCTAAAGGAACCACACAAACACACTGATGCTAAATATCCCTTTTTGACAAGACTTGAACTGATGTCAGGAAGAATTTTTTTAATTTAAGTCAGAAGCAGTGGTTGCTAAAATTTACCAACAGGTACAACATTATGAAGGTGATGGGAGTATGGGAACAGGAAGATTCCACAACCAATGAGTTCTTCACCATATGGTGTTTTCAAACCTGATCCCCACCATCATCCATCAGTTGTGATATGAAACATTAACAAAGAAGAACAAACTGTTCCTCTGGTGTGTTTCACTTTATATCTTTAGTGCTGAAACCTGTCTGTTGTCATGGTTCAGTAGTGATGTCTGACTGTTGCCATAGGAACCAACATCCCTGAAGGAAATGAAACATTAAAATCAGTCTCATTCAAATGCTCAGTTTCACTACAACCTCCTGCGTCTCTTTATGCAGTGTGTCGAGTGGCGCCGACCCTGATGGTGAGGAGCCCCTTTTATTCTTTTATTCATCACAGTGCATCATTTTATTTAGTTTGGTTTAAACATGTATTGTTTCCGAATGACAGATGACTGATTCTGTGTCCACTTCACCACATCTTGACATTATAAATTAATTACAGGTTTTCATTTTCAAGATTAACTTTTTTTATAACGCACATTCATCAAAATAAAAATAAAATTACAGGAAAAGTAGTTTTAGTGTCTGACATGATAATAAAACAAAAAAAGAATGTTCTATAATAACTTTTTATAGCTAAAGAAACTGTTCTATAGGTAAAAAAGTGAAGCCCTGATGGATCTAAGTAAATCTAGGGTTGGGAAGACTACAACAAAAACATCATGTCCTATGAAACAAATCCTATGAACATTACAACATCTGAGGGTTCTCCTAGTTCATCACTTTATATTTACATCAACAAATGTACACTGTACTATTTTATAATTATTAAGAAAACAATATAATAACAGATAAAATATTGAAAACCCAGTGAACTGTAACTTTAGTACCTGTCAAACTTTAAAGTGTTATAAGTGTCTGTGCAGATGTTGGTTCAGATCAGTTCCTCTTCAGCTGAGGAGGTTTTTGTACGACGTTGTTTCACTCTGTGAACGGGAGGCTGTAACTCTGCTGACAGTAATAATCTCCTGCATCTTCACCCTGAACTCTGTTAATGGTTAGAGTGTAATCAGACCCAGATCCACTTCCACTGAAACGATCAGAGACTCCAGACTGACGGGTTGTAGAGTATCTAACAAGAAGTCGAGGAGCTTCTCCAGGTTTCTGAAGGTACCAGTTAAGGTAGTTACTAACAGTGGAACTGGTTTTACACTTAATAGTAACAGTCTGTTGTGCAGCAACAGACAAAGCTTCAGGAGTCTGAGTCACAGTTATTTGACCTGATGAACCTGTAACAGATGAAACAGAGGAGAAGATTCAGTGACACAAAGCCAGTTTGGAGAAAGATGATGAACATCCAAACAGAAGAGGATCATGTGTTGAAGATGGAGAACAGATGAAGAAGCTCAGTGCTGCTTGGTTCAGTGTTTGTCCATCACTGTGGTGAACCTGGCTCCATCCTGAAGAGAGAGTCTCACCCTGAACAAGGAGCCCCAGGGTGGCCAGCAGTAGAGTCAGAGACATCATCATGGTGCTGCCGCTGAAAGACCTGGACACACACTGATCAACACTGGTCTCTTAACAGGACACATATGCAAACACACACAGTCAGTCAGCTGGAGCTGTGGGCTCCACGTCAGCGTGGCTCCTCCTCACTGCTCAGAGCTTCTCTCTTCACATTTACTAATGGAAAAAGTGAGTGTACTGTAATAATTAGTCATTTAACACATTTAGGTCAAAGTGATTTCTCCAAGTAAAGCTTCAAACATTTAAACACCCTTGAGCAGAACTAGAAAACATGAAGGTTTTGATCAGAGCACCTGCTGAGAGAATTGGTATTTGACTACAGGTCCACTTATTAGTTGTTCTATAGTTTTGGATCAGTTTATATGATCCAAATTTTTGATTTTTGATTAAGCCTCCTGAGTAGATGCAGTCTGACCAGTTGTCAAGGATTTTTTAGGATTTTTCCAAACTCCAGGTGAGATCAAAACCATCCATCAGATCGTCTCTACTATTAGAAATGTCTGTATTTTTGACAGAAAAGAACTTAAACTATGTTGAAATGCACTGTATTTATTGCTAAAGTGGTAAATGAGTATTCCAGCTGGAAACTGCAACTGCAAAATGTTTTTTGGTGCAATATCGACATAGGTGTACAGATGCCTATTTCCAGCTCCAGTGTTGTAACAATGTGTCTGCTCTTTGCGTCAGAAGACCAGAGATTACCAGATTATCCCAACCAATGAACAGCTAGAATGACAAAGGTCTGTAATGCTGTAGTTGATGCAAATGAAGGATTTTTTTGACGAGAGCAGAGTTTGAAGGAAAAAATCATCATTTTAAATACAAATCATTATTTCTAAGCTTTTGAATGTATTGTCTATATTTTCTATTCATTTTACAACTCATGGTGTTAATAAAAGTGAGAGGTTTGTGTAGGTTTTTATAATCCCGCTTATGCTGCGTCCTTAGTTTGTACTTTCTCTTTGTGTTGTAATTTATTAAACATTTAAATGATATGTGTTTGTCTCCAGATCGTTGTGTTTGGGTCTTCCAAATCTGCCAGCTTTTAAACCGGATCCTCTGCTCTAGCGAGAGTACATGTGTATGTGTCCCTTCACCCCAACAAGCACAACTATTTGATCCCTGTTCAACAGTTTGTAACAGAAACTGTTGGTGTCCTTCTACTGCTGCTCAGTAGAGGATTTTAGCATACTGTCACCACCACAGTCCAGAAGGTCATCAGTCACGCTCTCCCATCTCTGGAAGAACTGTAAAGTTCCTGCTGCCTTAAAAAAGTGAAAAACATTCTGCAGGACCAGTCACACCCCAAACATTCTCTCTTTGAAATGTTGCCTTCAGGCAGAAGATACAGGCCGATTAAATCAAGGAAATACAGATTAAAAAACGTTTAAAACGATTAAAAAAAAAGTTTTTATCTGAAAGCCATATTTGCCAACTGGATGTCATGGATGTGTGTCTAACGTAAGTACATGTTTTTATCTTTTTAGCTAGTATTTTCATTATTACAATTTTATTTTAGACACCAAAATGATAGCATTTAAAATTTTGTGTAATGACAACACGGTTATTCTATTCTATTCTATTCTATTCTATTCTATTCTATTCTATTCTATTCTATTCTATTCTAAGGTTACTTTAGAGTTAGTGTAAAGAGCGACTACGTGTGTGTGTGTGTGTGTCAGTAGCTTCCAGCTGTAACAATTCGTTCAGTTTTTCTTCACTGAGGTTTTTGTATGACAGTTTTTTACTGTGATTGACTGTTGATGTAATGATAACTACCGGCCAATAACCTGTCTCTCCAGATAAGTAGGCACGTGGGTCGATACATGAGCGAAGCACAGAAGGGCATTGGTAAGGATACCAGAGGAGCCAAACACCAATCCTGGTAGACAGAACAGTCACCCAAGACTGCAGAGTGCGACACACCAACCTGTGCACAGCCTGGATTGACTACAAGAAAGCCTATGACTCAATGCCACACACATGGATCACTGAATGCTTGGAGCTGTACAACATCAACAGAACTCTAAGGGCCTTGTTGTGGAAATCTTCTTATAAAGAAATCAACCGGAAATCATCAGTGTGATAAACCATCTCAAAGTTTACTCTCATGTCGACACGGAGTGGATCACAATTACATCTAAGACGTAAGGCACATCTCACTATGTACAAAGTACCCACTGAAGGACTGAGGACGCAAGACTTGTATTTATACCCTGTTACAGTACAAACCCCCACATGAGCTGTTTACTGGTTTTTGATATACATGAGTGCAGTAAACCCCCCTTTACTTCCTTTAACAATGTTCCCGTGGTCACGCCAGTGAAACCCCACCATTTGACAACCAAATGCTTGATGACCCTCAAGGAACAACCCTCAGCCAGAGGCACAGCATCTCATGACAACACAAAATTTCCCACATTCCTCCCTTTTTGACACCAAGTGTCAAACATACAAACAAGGGAAATTATTGTCAACATTTGAAGGTATTGTCCATTTGCTGTCTGTCTCCTTTTTATGTCCTTGATGTTCTGTTGGTGGTCGTCCACATTCATAGAGGGAAACATGTTTTCCCTACTCACAGAAGATTCCTTAAACCTCTTCTGTTTAAGGAGTTTCCGATGTTGCTCTTCTGTTGATTCCATCTCTGTCGTCTGTTTTTTCTTTTTCCTAATGTTGATTTGTTTCGCAATCTGAAGACATTCAAACAGTTGAAGTTGATGTTCCACTGAATTTTCCACAGTCAGCAATTCCGCCCTAACAGAAGCATGACGCTTTCATCAACTTTCTAGTCATCTGTGGTCCAAAACAGTAGGTCAGGTCAGCTTCTGCTTTGAGGGGGAGAATGGTCAAGGGAAGCTTAAAAGTATAAAAGAAAACTAAAAGCACTTACACCCTGTACATAAATGACACCATCAATGACACAAAGTAGTAGCAGCTAATGCTGATAAAAGTTAGTTAGATGTTAGTGTCAGTGTTAGTAAGTGTTAGTATTAGAAAAATAGAAATAGAAGAACGGTTTCTTACAGTGTGAAAACAGGAAACATTTCATAAAATTAAAAACATGTTCAAAGTAAGAGCAAAAACTGTTCTAAAAGCTATTGTGGAATAGTCTCAGTAACCATGTTGTTACTGTAGTCAAACATTATAAAAATGTAAAGCAGAAAGTATCATAGGCTTTACTGTGAGGTCTTACTAAGGCTCCTATGACAATTATATAAGACAGAATCATTTTATATGTTTGTATGTGAAAATAATAAAACAGTAGCTGATGCATTTTTAAGGAATTTGAATAAAATGAACAACAATAAACAATAGACTCCTGTTTAGTTCAAAACCAATCATTGAAGGATCTAATCATTCACCTTTTCAAACCTTGGCTTTGGAGGTTACAGCTGTTAAATAGTTCCTGATAAATAGTACCTTAAGACTTTTATTTATTTTTATTTTATGTTTTTGACTGATTGAAACTGTGGCTTCTTATACTCGCATTTGTGTCATTGGTCACAAATTTTAAGATTTAATTGAATTTGGATGTATTTTTAATCCAGTTTTGATTGTCATCTAGAAACCAACGCTATCATTCTCAGAAGAAATGGTCTAGGTTAACATCAATGATATTCAGTCTTTTTCAACTGTTAATACTGGATGAGAAATCAGAACCACTTTCAAAACAGAAAAAAATTAAAAATCACAAACAAATATTTAGACCTCCTCCCTTTTGATACATGGATTTAACCCATGAGTCAATTGCTAAAAAGAAAAGAGATGTTAGCATGTGTACCTGGATTAACCCAGGTTCACCCTTCATCAAAACCTAATTTCACAAAGATGATATGGATTGAAAATAACAAGAACAGAAATAATTGTATACTGTGGTCCTTCAAACATCTGTATTAAGCATCTCATTAGAAAAATTCTGCTAACTGCAGATAACCTAAGGTTAAAACAAACAAAAGCATATAAAACAATCAAAAAATCCCCAAACAAGCTACCGGTATATACTGTATGTACACTGAATTCAATAAGCACCTTCTATAACTCTTAGGAAGAAACATCTGTTTGTTAAACAAGACTTCCACAGAGTATGATTAGGTTAAATAAATGAAACAAAATAAAAATCAAGTCTGTGTTGCAGTCAGAAGTCCAAGTCAAAAAGTCAGTCTTGTATAGTCACAAAAAATAATCCCATGTAAATTGTTATATGGGAGAGATCTCTTCAAAATCGCAAATCCATGGACAGTAATACACTTATAAAAACTTCAATAAAGATATCGCTTAGTGATTCTGTTAAATGTTTTGTTTGTAAATTTAGCATCTCCAATATTCCAATATTTCTAGGAAAATTACGAATAGAAACAATTTCTTTTAGTAAACCTTCCGGAGGAAATAATCGGCCACATAACACAAATTAACCCTGCAAATCCCAATAACGTGAGTCAGAAATAACATGAACACGCTAGATTCACATCCAGTTAGTAATCACTGATAAACTGCCAGGACTGTCTGGGTGAAAACAGCTCCATATGGTTCTAAAGTTAATTAACCCTTTGGTTTGAGGACAGACAAGGTGGGGGGGGGGGGTGTCAAACAATGTAACCTTGGCTCAGAGACTCAAGTAAAATCTATTTAGACGTATCTGTTTCAGTAAACGTCCACATCAACCAGTATCTGGTCATAATTACTATCCCGTTTTATCATTATCATTATTACATTACCATCACTCAGGGATGAAAATGCAATATAGAAAAACTTGGTTATTCATCATTTTTTTTATTAATCTGACATGTATGCTCTCCCTATAAAATCTTTTAAAAATTCAATTCAATCCTACTGATTTTTTTTCTAAAACTTGTGGAGGATAAATAAATAGTCTGGATATAAAAACTACTCCTTCTAAATTTACTGTTGAAATTTAGTATTGATTTGAGAAACATACTAATAATTTATGCCTTCTCTATATGTTTCTATGTTCATGTCTGTGTCTTCTCTATGCTCTGACCTGTTATCCTCTGCTGTCTCTGTGGTTTAGCTGATACTGATGAAATCCTTGGGTCTGGATCGAACTGGATCTGGTTCTTCTTGAATAGAACAGCCACATTATGATTCTGACCGCTCTGTCAGTGCTGTTGTCTTCTCCTTCATTCTTTTTCATGTACCTTTCTCACACCGGCTGGTGTAAACTTCCATTACCTTCAGTCCTTTGAAGAGTCAGCAGCTGTTCTTCCATCTCCCAGTCACCAACACCTTCCCGTCTTCACTCCTGAGCATTTGTTGCATCTTCTCTTTTGTTCTGATTCTGGTGCCTGTAATCAACAAACACCTACTGGAAGAAAATCCTTTTTTCCTGGAAGGAGCAGTTAGTGAGAGTCTTGGTCTGTGTCCTGCACAGAGGTCAGAGAGAGGTCAGAGAGTGTCCTTTCTCCCCCACTGTGGGTCTTCTGCTTCTGGTCAACATCCGCTTTTGTTTGCTGCATAGGTCTGAACCCCCTCGGCCAAATAATAAACAAGACTGGCTATGGATACCGACTCCGGAACAGGGCCACCATAAGTCACCTCCTCTACATGGATGACATCAAGCTGTATGCCAAGAGTGTGCGAGACATCGACTCACTGATCCACACCACCAGGATCTACAGCTCGGACATTGGGATGTCATTCGGGCTCGAGAAATGTGGGAGGATGGTGACAAAGAGAGGCAAGGTAATCCACACAGAAGGGGTCTCACTCCCAGAAGGAACAATAGCCGACATTGAGGACAATTACAAGTACCTTGGAAAACCACAGGCGAATGGCAACCTTGAACAGGCAACAAGGAATACGGCAACAGCCAAATACCTCCAACGAGTAAGGCTGTCACGTCCGGGCTTTACAGCCGCCCTTTACTCTGAAAGGACTTCCTGTTACACACCACTTACTCAGCTGTTTCCTGTCTGTACCGGCAGTCATTACCCACACCTGCATCTCATCTGCCATTAGACTGCTCTGTATTTAAGATCCACCTCTCACACCTGTTACCCGCCAGATTGTTGCATGTGATCACCACTTTCCAGCGTCCGTTGTTTTGTATTGCCGTGTATCGTGCCTTCCGTTTTGATCTCCGATTCCGAGCCTGCCTACTCCCTGTCTGCTTTGTCTGCCTTGTTTATCTACCGCTGCACGTTACCAACCTTGCCTGCCCGACCACGATCTGACGCCCGACGATTTGGTATTGTACTCCAGCTCTTGTGTATGACCCTGCCTGTTCCTGTTTAATCCGATTGTTCTCCCGTGTATGACTCTGCCTGGATTGGACTCTGTATTCTGGAATAAACTGTGCTCTTAACATCAGAAACCTTGTATTGTGCTGTGCATGTGGGTCCGTCATCTACACCGCCCTGACAAAGGCAAGTCCTAAGAAGCCAGCTCAATGGCAAGAACAAATCCCGGGCAATAAACAGCCACGCCCTGCCAGTGATCAGATACCCTGTAGGAGGTGGCCAAAGGAAGAGATACAGACCACAGATGTTAAGACACGAAAGCTCCTCACCATGCATGGAGGGTTCCACCCCAAATCCAGCACCCTGAGACTGTACGCTAGCCGCAAGGAAGGAGGCCGAGGACTAGTGAGTGTGAAAACCACTATCCAGGATGAAACATCCAAGATCCATAAGTACATCAAGCATAAGGCCCCGACAGATGACGTGCTGAGTGAATGTCTCAGGCAGCAGCTAGATGAGGTATTGTTTGAAATTAATGAACACCATGTGTCTAAATGTGGAATCGGATGACTCTATATTTACTGTTTTTATGAAGGCTGATGTTGGGCAAATGTGACTTAAAACTTAGATCAGATTGTTCACTGTTTTCAGAGTCAGTGGTTTGTTTAGCAGCTTCTCAAAGTGTCCTTGAAAAACACAAAGTACTGTTTTTAGAAAAAATGTGCCTTTGTGCTTTTTCTTATCCAGCACAGTCATTATGTGCTGGTTATGTACAATACTCTCTTATCTGCCTCTTTATGGGAAATTTCCACCACAGTGGAACGGGAGTGGACAAGAAAAAAGACGGCTTCTGAAAGACGGAGCGCGTTTGCAGAGGGAAGTTCTCTCGAGATATGAGGGACCCGGGCCTAGAGGGGCCTGACGGTGAGGGAGCACTTCCACGAAAACTCTGTCGATATATCTGACCGGTTCCCTTTCTACGGAGACGTCCATAGAAGAGAAATTTGGAAAGGTTCCGGCCGGAACACACAAAAATCTAAGGCAGGAAACCGCCGGACTCTGAAAGACGGGCAATCTGAGTCTTCACCACTAGACAGCAACCGTACAAAATTAAAAGTAATAAAAGTAAAAAGTAAATATGATTATTAGTGCATTTCATGTTTCCATGAGTGGGAAACTGGTTATCTCCCATAGCCAGCTGGGATAGGCTCCAGCACCCCCGAACCCGCATTTGGGATTCAGCGGCTTGGAAAATGGATGGATGAATGAAAACTGGTTGTGGGTTCAAAAGTAGACCTTAAAAGAAAAATTTGAGACAAAATTTGAAAAAGCAAAACTATCAAAACTAAACCCCTAAAAGAAACAAAAGAGAGATGAAAGTAACGTAAAGAAAGGTGATGACAACTCTGGGGAAGAATTGTTTGCACTCTGCCACACACAGACACACACACACACACCACACACACACATACAGTATCATTTCAAGAGCAAATGCTGCCATTGTTTCTGCTCTCTACTCAATGCAGAACTGAGCGTGATGAGGGTAATTCTAAATAAGGGACATTCTAAATAATCCCTCTTTTGTTGGTGTTGTGTTGCTGACCTGTCCTGTACAGCACATGTGTCTTCTGGTCCTGATGAGAAGTTTGAAGAGTTATGATTTCACACACACTGACAAACTGACCTCAACTTCCCTCTTTTGGGATAAACACACGTCTGCGCTTGCGTTTTCTATTACTAACCAGCAAAAAGATTTTAGATTTTTATTCTACAGTTCCACACGCCCCTCTGTGAAAACATGATGGAGACAGATGACAGGACGTGGGTCCTTTTGTGAACAGATGTCAATGGGGTGTAGACTGGTGAACGACTTCTGATCCCATGTGACATATTCACCTACTTTGCATACTTTTAGAAAACGTTTTTATTCTGCCCTTCATGTGCAGCAAACAGTGAACTTGGTACCCCCACATTCTAACGACAAACACTACATGCTTTTGTTTTTATTGTTTTTCAGAGGACGCTCTTAGCCAACACTCAGCCTTACAGGAAGCCCTGCTTCCCTGTGGCCCACACACATATGATGTAGGTTTGATCAGAGGATGTGAACCGGTGGTCATCACACCTAAATCTGACCACAGACCATGTAAACAACAACACCCTCTGAAAGGAAGCCATAGATGGCGTTACTGCAGACACCACTAAGCTACTGAAACATTGGATGCTACAGGCCACAAAGAGCCTGTCTAAATTACAGTTTGTTCAGACAAAATTAATTTTTCTGGGTCATTGTAATTACAGCTGATGGCAAATCCATCTCACCCAACAGAGCTGAAGCATTTTGAAACCGGCCTAAACCGTGCACGTATAAACAGTTTTTTTAGGTCTTTGTTCCTATTGTACGACTTTCATTCCTAACTTTACTGTCTTTGAGGCCCCACTCAGGGTTCTGATGCAGACGTCTTTATCGTCCACTTCTTGTCTCACGTGGACGTCTAAGCCTGAACAAACGTTCACTGACTTCAAGCTTGCTCTTCTGTCGGCTCCTACTTTGGGTCTCCCTGATCTGACCCTATGCGACCTTTCACTCAAACAGTGGATGAGAAATCAGGTTGTACGACTTCTGTTTTTTTGTCCTGAAGCCTATTTTTCAAGTTTCATCCAGCTGCTGCTGAACGTCCAGTGTGTCTAAAAGCTGTGGCTGCAGAGAGAGCCGTGCTGGCATCATGTGACATTGTTGGCTACTCTGACGTCACCTTTTTGGTTCCTCATTCTGTGTTTTTGATCCTTTAGGAATAAAACAACATCCCATCTTTCTACAGCCCGATGGCTTAGATGCAACACCACCTTGCTCAACATGCTGAACATTACTATCAAGAGGTCGTCTAGAAGTCTGGCGCTTTGCTAAGAAACTACTCTGCTCAGGCTGCAGAGTTGATCGCATTGACTGAAGCTAGGTCGCTGCCCAACAACCTCATTTCCTCTCTCCAACTCTCTCTACCCTCTCCTTCCTCATCTCTGTCAGGCTTCGGCAGATGTTGGACCCACATGCACAGTACAATCAAGGGGCTTGATGAATAAACAAAGTTTATTGTACAGACGTAGTCAGACAGTCCAGGTCATACACAGTGAGACTCAATTCTTCAGGCACAAAAGGAGCAGGCAAGATCAGATCCAGGAACATGCAGGGGTTCGGTACACAGGTTAGCTCGGCAGAGGTACAGACTAGGATAGGCAAATCTCGAGGTTAGACAGTCAGAATATTACCACTAAATCCAGGCGACAGTACAGATGAAGAACAGGCAGGAACCGGCGGTCAATGACGAATGTGATCAGAAAACAAGATAACTGTACTAGGAACGCTGGAATGTGGTACTGAGACTCGACAATCTGGCAACTAGTGTGTAACGGGTGGAGGCTAAATACTGAGGTAGATTACTGATTACAGACAGGTGTGCATAATGAGGGCCGGTAATGACAGAGAAAACAGCTGAGATGAGACATGCACAGGAAGTCCTTCAAAATAAAAGCGGAACTAGCACAGATCGTGACAATCTCCCTGTGTTTTAGACATTTTCTACCTCACAGGATCGTAGACTCTGGCTGACGATAGGTTCCACCTGTAGCCATGAAGTCTGGCAGCCGTGCCGCTCAAACACTTTTTCCCCACAGTTCAGATTTCCCAACAGGTGAAAACAGGCGATAGGACCATTATGCACCATCCAACCAGGGCACTGGGCGATCGTTAAGGAGTTCAGGAGGAAGCACTGGGACCCCAAACGGTGGCGAGGCCCCTTCCAGGTCCTTCTGACGACCAACATGGCTGTGAAGGTCGCAGAGAGACCGACTTGGATCCACTCCACCTACTGCAGGAAGGTCCCGGACCCAACAGACGACCCTCCATCTACATCCCACGGAGAAAACCACCAGTAAAGAAAAGAACTGAGAAGGACGACCCTCGCTGTGCTCACACACACACTGAGGCGAGGCTGCGTTGACCGTTCAGCTAAAGGTGTGAGCCAAGCGCCGCCTGAAGCTGCGCCGGTGAATCACACTACCAGACCATACATCTACACACACGCTCCTGAGAAAACACACACACAAGCAGCCTTGAGTTGCCAACGATGGACGATGTGTAGACTCTTATGGGGTGCCAAATGTAAAAGGAGCACCTATAACTAGTTTTCTCACATTTAACTAAATGACACAACATGTTTTCTCACATTTAGTTAAATGTGCAAAAGTCTAAATGTAAATGTTAAATATAAATGTAAATGTTAAATATAAATGTTAAATGTTAAATCTAAATGTTAAATGTTAAATGTTAAATATAAATGTTAAATTTAAATGTTAAATGTTAAATATAAATGTTAAATGTTAAATGTAAATGTTAAATCTAAATGTTAAATGTTAAATGTTAAATGTTAAATGTTAAATGTAAATGTAAATGTTAAATCTAAATGTTAAATGTTAAATGTAAATGTTAAATGTTAAATGTAAATGTTAAATGTTAAATGTTAAATGTAAATGTTAAATGTTAAATGTAAATGTTAAATGTTAAATGTAAATGTTAAATGTTGGCCGAGTGTAAAACTGAATATTCATGAATGGGCAAGTAGACTCCATCCCTACCCTCAAACAGCGCTGGTCTCAGAGACGCGAACTCAAACACGTCAAACAGTACGCACAGCTCCGCCCATATCTGACTCTGGATCGGTGCACGAAAATACTGGAGAGAAGCCTGAAGTCGAAGCCATCATGGCCGCCAGCTCCGACTCCCTCCCGTTGGGGGAGATTGAACGGGCTGTAACGGCAGGTGTGCGGGCAGAGGCTCCGCTTCAAACTGCCGTTCTGTCGTAAACACCATTAATGAGGAGTCAAGTAGGTTTAAAAAGAATATTTCTGTGACGCCGGTGGAGAATTAGTTGGCTAACTATATTAGCTAACCGAAGTTACAAACAACAAAAGTTTCCAGATCAGATGTGGGCGGGGTTTGCGCACAAGTTACCTTGTTCGCTGATCTTGCCTGTCATAGACCTCCGATTCCTGCCTGACCCTTATCTGTACCTTCGCCCTGGATTGTGGTAAATTGTCTGACCGTCTGACCAGTGAGTTTTGCCTGCCCTAGTCTGTACCTTTGCTGAGCCTATCTGTGAACCGAACCTCTGCCTGTCTCTTGGATCCGATCTTGCCTGTCCCTCTTTGTACCTGAAAGACTGAGATACCCTGTGTATGACCCGGACTGCCTGACTACGCCGATACAATAAACACTGTTTTACTCCTCAATCCCTCGAGTGTACTGTGCATGTGGGTCCGACGTCTGCCGAAGTCTGACAGAACAATCTGGCCAGAAATGGACCCAGCCAGTGCAGAGAATCTCTGTGCGCAGCTCCTGGCTCAGGGGCAGCGACTCACCGAGCAGGAAGAAAAAACTAATGCGGCGCTCCAGAAGCTAGCTGAATGTGCGCTTCGGCAGGAGAACGCGGTGGCAGGACTGACGGAGGCAGTGAATCGATTGGCTCAGGGATCAGCTGGAGAAGCGACGCCGATCCAGGTCCCCGCACCCGCGGTAGCGAGCTTGGCCGCGGCAGTTCCCCTGTCTGCCACTCCGGCTCCAGATACCAGACTGGGAGCACCCATGCGGTTCTCGGGTGAGTCCGGAGACTGTCGTGCTTTTCTCAAGCAGTGTGAGATACATTTTGACTTACACTCGCCTGCGTTTCCCACTGAGCGATCCCGAGTGGCGTACGCCATCTCGCACCTGACGGGAGACGCGGAGGCGTGGGCGACAGCGGAGTGGCAGAACGGCTCTCCCTGTGTGTTCACCTTCGCCACATTCTCTATGGCACTGAAACAGATTTTCCAGGAAGTCACCCCGGGTCGCGAAGCCGCACAGCGGCTGGTGAACATCTGACAGGGCGGAAGATCCACCGCTAAATATGCAATCGAGTTCCGAACCCTGGCGGTGGAGGCCGGTTGGGACGCCACCGCCTTGGGTGATGTATTTATTCGCTGTCTCCCCCGCCGCGTAAAGGACTGTCTTGCGGCAAAGGATCTGCCCAGCGACTTGAACGCGCTGATCGCGCTGGCAATACAGATTGATCGCAGGCTGGGAAGCACCGAGCGGGAGCACCAAAGGGAGGAGAGACAGCGTGAGGATCGCCGACTCCGGACCGCGAGTCCCAGGAGGGGACAACAGAAGCTTGGCGGCCAGCTCACTCCGCGCAACCCGGAGGTAGGACAGACACCGGAGGAGCCGATGCAGATTGGGCGCGCGCGACTCACGGAGGAGGAGAAGCGACGACGGCGCTCCCATCGGCTCTGCATGTACTGTAGGCGGGGCACTTCGCAGTGAGTAGCCCACTAAAAGAGCAGGCTCATCGCTAGCGCGGAGGGTAGCAGTAAGCCGAACAGTGCTTGGCAGTGCCTCCGCTCGTTCTCTACCCACAGTAACCTTAGTCTCCAGAACCCGTTCCGTCCAGCAGGTGGTGCTAATTGACTCCGGCGCAGATGCCAGTCTGATGGAGGCAGGGCTGGTGGAACGTATGGGCATTGCTACTCGGCCGTTGGCATCACCAGTGGAGACGGCGGCGCTGAATGGACGGTGAATCTGGAGGATCACACATCATACTGAACCGGTAACCATGACATTCGCAAACGCACATACAGAGAGAATCACGTTCCTTGTGGTAGAGTCTTGTTACCATCCGGTAGTGTTAGGACACACATGGTTAAGACTACATAACCCGACGTTTGATTGGCGGAGTGGGGAGGTGAACCGGTGGGACACGGACTGTCAGAACAAATGCTTCCAGGCTTCGTCCAATCCAAAGGAGTCTGCGTTCGCAGCAGTCGCAGAAGGGGAGACTGAGAAGGCGGATCTGACAGGAGTCCCAGAATGCTACCATGATCTCATCCTAGTGTTTTGTAAATCTAGGGCAACTTCCCTGCCACCCCACAGAAAGCATGACTGCACCATAAACCTGCGGCCGGGGGTGACTCCACCCAAGGGAAGACTCTACCAGCTCTCACCTGCGGATGTCTGAGTTATACCACGGAGCTAACCTCCTCTGATTTACTGTCTTCTTCTTCAGAGGAGCCACTGTGTCTAACATTGTTTTATTGTGTCTCAGGGCAAGACTGACGGAGGCAGTGAATCGATTGGCTCAGGGATCAGCTGGAGAAGCGACGCCGATCCAGGTCCCCGCACCCGCGGTAGCGAGCTTGGCCGCGGCAGTTCCCCTGTCTGCCACTCCGGCTCCAGATACCAGACTGGGAGCACCCATGCGGTTCTCGGGTGAGTCCGGAGACTGTCGTGCTTTTCTCAAGCAGTGTGAGATACATTTTGACTTACACTCGCCTGCGTTTCCCACTGAGCGATCCCGAGTGGCGTACGCCATCTCGCACCTGACGGGAGACGCGGAGGCGTGGGCGACAGCGGAGTGGCAGAACGGCTCTCCCTGTGTGTTCACCTTCGCCACATTCTCTATGGCACTGAAACAGATTTTCCAGGAAGTCACCCCGGGTCGCGAAGCCGCACAGCGGCTGGTGAACATCTGACAGGGCGGAAGATCCACCGCTAAATATGCAATCGAGTTCCGAACCCTGGCGGTGGAGGCCGGTTGGGACGCCACCGCCTTGGGTGATGTATTTATTCGCTGTCTCCCCCGCCGCGTAAAGGACTGTCTTGCGGCGAAGGATCTGCCCAGCGACTTGAACGCGCTGATCGCGCTGGCAATACAGATTGATCGCAGGCTGGGAAGCACCGAGCGGGAGCACCAAAGGGAGGAGAGACAGCGTGAGGATCGCCGACTCCGGACCGCGAGTCCCAGGAGGGGACAACAGAAGCTTGGCGGCCAGCTCACTCCGCGCAACCCGGAGGTAGGACAGACACCGGAGGAGCCGATGCAGATTGGGCGCGCGCGACTCACGGAGGAGGAGAAGCGACGACGGCGCTCCCATCGGCTCTGCATGTACTGTAGGCGGGGCACTTCGCAGTGAGTAGCCCACTAAAAGAGCAGGCTCATCGCTAGCGCGGAGGGTAGCAGTAAGCCGAACAGTGCTTGGCAGTGCCTCCGCTCGTTCTCTACCCACAGTAACCTTAGTCTCCAGAACCCGTTCCGTCCAGCAGGTGGTGCTAATTGACTCCGGCGCAGATGCCAGTCTGATGGAGGCAGGGCTGGTGGAACGTATGGGCATTGCTACTCGGCCGTTGGCATCACCAGTGGAGACGGCGGCGCTGAATGGACGGTGAATCTGGAGGATCACACATCATACTGAACCGGTAACCATGACATTCGCAAACGCACATACAGAGAGAATCACGTTCCTTGTGGTAGAGTCTTGTTACCATCCGGTAGTGTTAGGACACACATGGTTAAGACTACATAACCCGACGTTTGATTGGCGGAGTGGGGAGGTGAACCGGTGGGACACGGACTGTCAGAACAAATGCTTCCAGGCTTCGTCCAATCCAAAGGAGTCTGCGTTCGCAGCAGTCGCAGAAGGGGAGACTGAGAAGGCGGATCTGACAGGAGTCCCAGAATGCTACCATGATCTCATCCTAGTGTTTTGTAAATCTAGGGCAACTTCCCTGCCACCCCACAGAAAGCATGACTGCACCATAAACCTGCGGCCGGGGGTGACTCCACCCAAGGGAAGACTCTACCAGCTCTCACCCAAGGAGAACCGAGCCATGAAGGAGTACCTGGACGCGGCCCTCTCATTCGGGATAATTCGTCCTTTGTCATCTCCTGCCGGAGCAGGGTTTTTCTTCGTTGGAAAGAAGGACGGTTCACTGCGGCCCTGCATCGATTACCGCAGACTCAATGACATAACTATTAGGGATTCGTACCCTTTACCCTTGTTGTCTTCTGCTTTTGAGTTGTTGTCAGGAGCCACCCATTTCACCAAGCTGGATCTCCGCAACGCGTACCATCTGGTGCGCATCCGGGAGGGAGACGAATGGAAGACGGCGTTCAACACCCCTAACGGACACTATGAGTATGCCGTTTGGCCTTACCAATGCGCCTGCCGTCTTCCAGGCGTTCGTGAACGAGGTGTTGGGGCCTATGATCAATAATTTTGTTTTTGTTTACCTTGATCACATCCTTGTTTTTTCCCGTTCCAAGGAGGAGCACATTACACACGTTCGCCTTGTTCTGAAGAAGCTGCTGGAACATCGCCTGTTTGTAAAGGCCGAGAAATATGAATTTCACGCCGATAGAGTCTCGTTCTTGGGTTTTATTGTGTCTCAGGGCAAGATTCTCTACGTACAATGTTAGACACAGTGGCTCCTCTGAAGAAGAAGACAGTAAATCAGAGGAGGTTAGCTCCGTGGTATAACTCAGACATCCGCAGCCTAAAGCAAAGGACTAGACAACTAGAAAGACAGTGGCGTTCCAACAAAATAAATGTAAACTGCATTGCATGGAAGGACAGTCTAATGAAATATAAAAAAGCACTTTGTGCTGCTAGAAAAACATATTATTCCTCCCTAATTGAGGAAAACAAAAACAACCCCAGGTTTCTTTTCAGCACTGTAGCCAGGCTGACAAAGAGTCATAGCTGTATTGAGTCTACTATCCCCTTAAATCTCAGCAGCAATGACTTTATGAACTACTTTACTAATAAAATTATCATCATTAGAAAAAACATTCAGCAGCGACTTCTTCCAAATGACAGAAAGCACTGTCTAGATCCATCAACTTTAAATTTATTAAATCCTCTGTCTTACCTAGACAGCTTCTCCCCCATAACTCATATGGAGTTAACCTCAATAATTAACTCTTCCAAGTCGTCCACTTGTCTTTTTTATCCAATCCCAACCAGATTACTCAAAGAAGTTCTACCTTTAATCAGCTCATCCATATTAAATCAAATCAACCAATCTTTACAACTAGGCTATGTACCACAGGCTTTTAAAGTGGCTGTGGTCAAACCTCTATTGAAAAAACCAACCCTTGACCCTGGACAACTAGCCAACTATAGGCCCATTTCAAATTTACCCTTAATTTCCAAGATTCTGGAAAAAATCGTGGCTAAACAATTATCTGACCACCTTAGTGGGAATAACCTGTACGAAGTTTTTCAGTCAGGATTTAGAAAACATCATAGCACAGAAACAGCTCTGGTTAGAGTCACTAATGATCTTCTATTAGCTTCGGACAATGGTCTAGTTTCTGTCCTTGTCCTGTTAGATCTTAGTGCTGCATTTGATACAATTGATCATAACATTCTATTACAGACACTAGAACATAGAATCGGGATTAATGGAACAGCATTGGGATGGTTTAAATCCTATTTGTTGAACAGATTCCAGTTTGTTCATGTTAATGATAAATTCTCCACACGCACAAGGATTAGCTATGGAGTTCCACAGGGTTCTGTGCTGGGTCCAATTCTGTTTAGCCTATACATGTCTCCTCTAGGTGAGATTATTAGAAAGCATTCTATTAATTTTCATTTTTACGCAGATGATACTCAGCTATACATGTCCTTGGAACCAAATGAAACAGATCAACTAGTCAAAATTCAGGGTTGTTTAAAAGACATCAAATCCTGGATGTCCAAAAACTTCCTTCAACTAAACTCAGATAAACCGAGATTCTTATTGTTGGGCCTAAAAATCTGAGAGAGACACTATTGAGTCAGATAGCCACCCTGGATGGCATAACATTAGCTTCAGATTCTACTGTGAGGAACCTTGGTGTCATGTTTGACCAGGATCTCTCTTTTACATCATACATTAAACAAATCTCCAGAACCGCCTACTTCCACCTTAGAAATATAGTTAAAATCAGAAGCATCCTCTCTCAGAGCGATGCAGAGAAACTGATCCATGCATTTGTTACCTCTAGGCTGGACTACTGTAACTCCTTACTCATAGGATGTCCTAACAGCTCCTTAAAAAGCCTACAGCTCATTCAAAATGCTGCAGCCAGAGTTCTGACAGGACTTAGAAAGAGAGATCACATTTCTCCTACATTAGCTTCTCTGCACTGGCTGCCTGTAAAGTGTAGGATAGAATTTAAAATTCTCCTACTCACATACAAAGTACTCAATGATAAAGCTCCTTCTTATCTTAAAGACCTTAGCGGCCTGGTAGCTCAGTTGGTAGAGCGTCGACCTTGGAAGGCAAAAGGTCTGTGGTTCGATCCCCCGCCTCGGCATCAGGTGTGTCCCTGAGCAAGACACTTTGCGCTAGCTCCCCGAGCGCCGCTCATGTGGCAGCTCACTGCTCCCCCAAGGGGGATGGGTCAAATGCAGAGAATGAATTTCCCCACTGTGGGACTATTAAGGGTTAATTTCTTCCTTTCTTTCTTTCTTATAGTTCCTTATGCTCCCAGCAGAACGCTTCGTTCTCAGAGCGCTGGGCTACTTGTGGTTTCTAGAGTGTTTAAATGTAGAACAGGGGGCAGAGCTTTTAGCTACCAAGCTCCTCTCCTCTGGAACCAGCTCCCTCTTCAGGTTCGAGAAGCTGACACACTCTCCACCTTTAAGATTAGGCTTAAAACCTTCCTCTTTGATAAAGCTTATAGTTAGAGATGGGTCAGGTCACTGGCAATTATTGTTAGTCACAGGAACCATCTCTTAGTTAAGCTGCAATAGACATAGACTGCTGGGGGACTTAATTTATACACTGAGCTCCTCTGTTTCCTTCTACCTCCTCTGTCCCATAACCTCCCATCATTGTCCCATGTTTAACTAACCTTGTCTCTTTCTGTCCAGTAGTTGTGCTTCTCTCCTCCCCCCCCCCCACCCCCCCCCCACCCCCACTCTTTCTCCCTCTCTGTCCTCACCTACAGGTATCATTGGACTCAAAGTTTGGTGTCTGTGATGGGCAGCTGCGGATCCAACCATTCTGCCTGCGTCCAGTCCCTGGTCCTACCATCCTGCCTGTGCTCTGTTGTTGCTTGTTGCTGTGCTTTTCTATCTCTCTATCCTCTCACCCCAACCGGTCGAGGCAGATGGCCGCCCACATCCAGTCTGGTTCTGCTGGAGGTTTCTTCCTCGTTAGAGAGGGAGTTTTTCCTCTCCACTGTTGCTGTCAAATTAAATGCTTGCTGTATGTGGGATTTGTTGGGTTTAGTTGTGTGAGGTTTTAAACCTTACTTTGTAAAGTGCCTTGAAATAACTTTGTTGTGATTTGGCGCTATATAAATAAAATTGAAAATTGAAATTGAAATTGAAGATCGAGATGGATCCGGCCAAGACCCAAGCGTCCATCAAGACTACTTTTCAGTGGACGGCAGAGGCACAGGAGGCGTTCCAGTGCCTAAAAGGCAGCTTCACATCAGCACCGGTGCTGCGGATGCCTGACCCAACGAGGCAGTTCATCGTAGAGGTAGATGCCTCCAACACAGGAGTAGGGGCCGTTCTATCCCAGAGGGACTCGGCAGAAGGTAGGCTCCATCCATGCGGCTTCATGTCGCGAAAATTATCGGCGGCAGATCGTAACTATGACATCGGTGATAGAGAGTTGCTAGCCGTGAAGGTAGCCCTGAAGGAATGGAGGCACTGGCTGGAGGGAGCAGACCAACCTTTCTTGGTTTATACGGACCATAAGAATCTGGAGTACCTAAAGACCGCCAAGCGGCTGAATTCTCGTCAGGCCCGGTGGGCCCTGTTCTTTAGTCGATTCAATTTCCATCTCTCATATCGCCCCGGGTCGAAAACACGAAGCCTGATGTACTGTCTCGTCTCGAGCCTGATTCCATCCTACCAGCTGGATGCCTGTTGGGTGCAGTATCTTGGCCGGTGGAACGTCAGGTTCGGGAGGCAACACGAGACCTTCCAGTTCCACACGGTGCCCCACCCAACCGACTATTTGTGCCACCAGACCTTCGAGGAGAGGTGATCCACTGGGCCCACGCGTCAGCAGTGAGTGGATACCCAGGGGCTCCTCACACCACATTCAGGGTGGGCGAACGGTTCTGGTGGCCAACCATGAATAGAGACGTGCAGGAATACGTCGCGGCCTGTCCCACGTGTGCCATGAGCAAGGCTTCCCACCAACGACCTGCGGGCCTGCTCCAACCCTTGCCGGTGCCGCACCGCCCATGGTCACATGTGGCTCTGGACTTCGTGACCGGTCTACCACCCTCCCAGGGAAACTCTTTGGTCATGACGGTGGTAGACCGGTTTTCAAAATTAGCCCACTTCATCCCGCTACCCAAGCTGCCATCAGCCAAGCAGACGGCTCAGGCCATGATGGAGCATGTTTTTAAAATCCATGAGTTTCCGCAGGACATAGTGTCTGATCACGGCCCCAGTTTGTCTCCCGCTTCTGGCGGGAGTTCTGTAGCCTCATAGGAGCCGAGGTCAGTTTATCGTCGGGGTACCACCCCGAATCCAATGGCCAGACGGAACGAGCCAACCAACAACTGGAGGTGGGGCTACGGCTTCTTGCCTCCAGGAACCCAGGATCGTGGGCTAGTAAACTGCTATGGGTCGATATTGCCCATAATACCCTGCCCTGCGCCTCGACCGGCTTGACACCCTTTCAGTGCGCCTATGGGTTCCAGCCGCCCCTGTTTCCTGCCCTGGAGGGGGAGATCCACGTCCCCTTGGCACATGCGTTGGTCCGGCGCTGCCGTCTCACATGGTTGCGGGAGAGGAGGACTATGCTGCAGTCTCAGGACCAGTATAAGAAGGCAGCCGACCACAAGCGAACTCCAGGGCCTGAGTACCAGGTTGGAGACCAGGTCTGGTTGTCAACTAGGGACCTTCGGCTACAATCACAATCACGTAAGTCACAATCACCATTCACCGTGTCTCGTGTCATTAACCCCGTCTCTTTGAGACTCTCACTGCCTAGAACCATGAGGATCCATCCCACGTTTCATGTCAGCCGACTCAAGCCCTTCAGATCCTGCCCCATGGTCCCCCATCACCAGCCACCTCCGCCTCCTCGGGTCGTGGAGGGAGGTCTTGTCTACCCATCCGGGAGCTCCGCGACTGCAGACGCCGAGGACCGGGCTTCCAGTACCTAGTGGACTGGGAAAGGTACGGGCCGGACGAACGCTCCTGGGTACCAGCCTGGGACATTTTGGACAATTCCCTCATCCGGGAGTTCCACCCCGTCCCCGGATGGGACGCATCGACACAGTCAGGTTCCCGCAGAGGAGGACGGTTCTGGATCCGGTCCCTCCTCCTGAAGTCCGCCCTCCACCCACCCTGTTCTTGTGCTCGAGCGGGGGGGGGATTCGGTCCCTCCTCCTGAGACCACCCGCCGCCCACCATGGTTGGGGGGGGGCCTCCGTGGGCGCCGTAGTAGACGCCCAATGGGGGGGGGGGGTACTGTCACGATCTGTGCTAGTTCCGTGCTAGACTTCCTGTTCACACCTCATCTCAGCTGTTTCTGTCATTACCGGTTCCCATTATCCACACCTGTCTGTAATTAGTAATCAACACCAGTATATAGTCCCCACCTCTTACACACTCTAGCTGCCAGATTGTTGAGTCCTAGCACCACATTCCAGCATTCTTGTATAGTTACCTTGTTTGCTGATCTTGCCTGTCATAGACCTCCGATTCCTGCCTGACCCTCATCTGTACCTTCGCCCTGGATTGTGGTAAATTGTCTGATCGTCTGACCAGTGAGTTTTGCCTAGCCCTTGTCTGTACCTTTGCCGAGCCTATCTGTGAACCGAACCTCTGCCTGTCTCTTGGATCCGATCTTGCCTGTCCCTCTTTGTACCTGAAAGACTGAGATACCCTGTGTATGACCCGGACTGCCTGACTACGCCAATACAATAAACACTGTTTTACTCCTCAATCCCTTGAGTGTACTGTGCATGTGGGTCCGACATCTGCCGAAGTCTGACACATTTTATGTGAAGGTGTATTTTTGAATCTTGATGAGTTAATACACTCACTGTTTCATTTGTAAGAGCCGTTACTGTTTCAATTTGTATTCTTTTAATGTTTGATTAATGTGTAATCAAAAGGGGGGAATGTAATGGAAAAATTGTGCCTTTGTGCTATTTCTTATCCAACACAGTCGTCATGTGCTGGTTAGGCGCAATACTGAACTGAACATTCTTACACAAACAACTAATCTCTTGTGCCCCGTCGTACATCAAGTCTAAACATCTGATGTTCCATTTGACTGAATAATAATTTATGATACAGTACTGTATATGTTTGACTTTTACACCCGGGCTCTGGCTCCATCCTATCTGACTCCCCACCAGACCCAAGGCTGTTAAAGCGAATGCATCTTGTCTTTGAAGCTTGGTCTTCCTTCCTTTGGATAACAAGACAGGGTGATGCAGAAGTGAGAAGGCAAACATTCTCACTCACAGCAAGATAAGGCGGCACAAACAATTTTGTTGGTGCAGAGAGACGTTCCACCAGAGCCAGAGAAAGGGGTTAAGAGGCAGAAACAACTTGAGGATCGTGGGCTCTTTGCATCACACCTTCGTGGTGTGTGCACTGATCTCCCCAGCTGGTTTTTGGTTTGTTGATGTGCACGATCAACATCCATGCTTTTTATTTGCTTTCCTCATTCTTTTTATTTTCCTTAATTTTTATAATAAATCTCACAAAAGACAACTCTCTCATCTGCCTCTTTATGGGAAATTTCCACCATAGTACCTACATCATTCATCTACTGTATGTCATTGAGATATTAAAAAGATTCTGACTAAAATTCTAATGTAAATATTGAGAGATTTTTGCTCAGATGTTTGTGAAAGATTTGTGAGAAGTTCAATATTAAGTTCTCATAAATTATTTTCTAGATTTGGTTGTTGCTGCATCTACGTCTCTAAAATCTTCCAAAACTGTAATTTATGAGCTGTGTGTTTAAAGTTTAGTCATTATTTAATTAGCTTGAGAGTTTTCCAATTTTCTTCAGATCTGTGTCCACACTCATAACTGATGTGTTTCAATAATTCAATTCAGTTTCAATTGTACAGTATAGTGCAAATTTACAACCAACGTTATGTCAAGTTGAAATTTAAGTGTTGTCTGTGTGTGTGTGTGTGTGTGTGTGTGTGTGTGTGTGTGTGTGTGTGTGTGTGTGTGTGTGTGTGTGCGCATGTTTGTGTGTGTGTGTGTGTGTGTGTGTGTGTGTGTGTGTGTGTGTGTGTGTGTGTGTGTGCGCGTGTTTGTGTGTGTGTGTGTGTGTGTGTGTGTGTGTGTGTGTGTGTGCGCGCGTGTTTGTGTGTGTGTGTGTGTGTGTGTGTGTGTGTGTGTGTGTGTGTGTGTGTGTGTGTGTGTGTGTCAGTAGCTTCCAGCTGCAGCAGTTAGTTCAGTTTCTGTTCACTTTGCCTAAGACAGGTTTTTGTATGACAGTTTTTCACTGTGTGAACACCCACTGACTGTTGATTTGATGTAGACTCTGACAGTAATAAACTGCTGCATCTTCGGCCTGGACTCCATTGATGGTCAGAGTGAAGTCAGAGTTTGATCCACCATCTTTAAAACGATCTGGAATCCCTAAAACTTTATTATTTACATTATAAAAGAGCAGTTTTGGGCGTTCTCCATTTTTCTGTTGGTACCAGGCTAAATTGTCATTGCCATAAACACTCTGACTGGTTCTACAGCTGATGGTGACTCTTCCTCCCAGTGTGGTTCTCACTGCTCCAGGCTGAGTCACTGTGACCTGACCTCTGGACTCTGAGGACACAGAGACAACAACATAAAGCAGCATCATGGTTCAGTGGCTTCATTTCAGAGGGACACATGTTGATAGAGGAGACCAGTTGGATTCTCTGGACTTTACCTGTGAAGCAGCAGCAGAGGAGAGTCCAGATGAGGACGGAGATCAGAGTCATGTTGCTGATGAGGAGGATTTCTGTGTCTTGTGTTGTGATGAAGGACAGCTGTCAGTCCTCCAGTGTTCAGCTCTCAGGACTATAAACTCTCCCAGAGCACTGGAGCATGGAGCTGCTGATGCAAAGTGGCTCTATGGAAATGCTCCCACTGACTCCAACAGGGACTGGATCAATGTGATCATAATGATGGTGTTTATCAGTGATCAATAAGATCATAATGATGTTTATCAGTGATCAATAAATATATTAAACAATTTAATATGGAATCATGATTGATGATCATGAATATCAATTTTATTTTTGCTAATGCTCAAACTTTTGACAAAATATTAAATGTAAATAAATATAAATATGTTTCTTTATTACATAGTTATGTAATTGTTGTAGTGAATGTTTTTATCAGCTTTTTTATAATTCTGAGTCTGATTGTGTAGAGTTTGTTTGTGTCAGAGTCAGAGCTGTGTCTTTTCAGTCAGAGGTTTTTGTACGACCACTCAACCAGTTTGTTTCACTGTGGTACACGTTTGGTGGAGGAACCAGACTGGATGTTGGAAATAAGTCAAATATATAAAGATTTTACTTCAGTAAATATTTGTTTGTTTAATTTAACAACTAAACCAGAAAAATATATGAGGTAAAAATGTAAATGTGCAACCTGAAAGCAAAAAAAAGGTTTAGCAAAATTCTAACCATAAAATAAATTATAACTTCAAACTATCATGTCAGTGGTTTTAATACAGTAAATATACTTTTATATGTAAAAGTGAAGTAAAATCTTATAGGTTTTGTAGGTTTAGTTCAGTTTGTCAGAGTCAGAGCTGTGTCTCTACAGTCTGAGGTTTTTGTACGACCACTGAACTAGTTTGTTTCACTGTGGTTGACGTTTGGTGGAGGAACCAGACTGGATGTTGGAAGTAAGTTCATGAAATATTACTATCGTATAAACTGTGATTTTATGTTGTAGATGTATTCAGGTCATGAAGTTTGTTTTTATATAACAAATTAGAGAGTGATAATCGTTTATTGTCCTGACATGTTGCAAATAATAACAATAATGAAGCTTAGTTGAACTATTTACCAAAACCTAATTCATTCCTTACTTCCGTAAGATTCTTACAAAGATAAAATGGTAAAAAATGACTAAAATCGTAATTTTTATGATTATCAGATAATTTTCTTGAGCTTTTGTTCGTAATATTTTTTCTTAACATTTTCTTTTTTTAGTTTGACATTTTTCCTATGAGACTTATGAGCCGTTTCTTAAAGGGAAGCGAAACAATGTGTGAGTCAGTGAGTGATGGAGCAGAACAAACATGTGACAGAAACTCCTTAAAGGACTAAAGCAACTCTCACAGTGAAGGTGTCCAGGTCTCTGCTGTTTGATTGACAGCTAAGTGCTCTGTGTCCTCTAAGCTGACTGCTGTCTCCTACTGTAGGTGATGCTCGTCCCACCCTGACGGTGCTGCCTCCCTCCAGGGAGGAGCTGCAGCAGGAGAAGGTCACGCTCACGTGTCTGGCCAACAAGGGCTTCCCCTCAGACTGGACTCTGTCCTGGAAGCTGGACGGCAGCGGCAGCATCAGCAGCTCTGACCAGAGCAGGAGCCCTGGGGTTCTGGAGAAGGACGGACTCTACAGCTGGAGCAGCACCCTGAGGATCCCTGCAGACCAGTGGACCAAGGTGAACTCTGTGACCTGTGAGGCCTCCCAGGGCTCCCAGTCTCCAGTCAGAGAGACGCTGAGCACAGACCAGTGCTCCCAGTTCTGAACTGTTTGTGTTTCATTTGTGCTCTGGTTATGGTTCTGCTTTTGCTCTCAGTTTTTGTTCAGAAATCTTTGTGTTTTCGAAAAAATAAACGATTAAAATTTGATCTTTTCCTCTTTTCATAAAGACTCTGCTGTGGATCTAACATAATAAAATATTGCTTTGAACTAAAACCTGCCAAATGATTTGATTGTTTTATTTTTATAATACATATTGAAAAATGCTGCCATGCTACTCACCGGACCCACGTCAGATGCCATCTTTAAATTGGACTCAGCTGTATGAGAGATGTGTTTGCGTGGGTTCTCTCCGGGTTCTCCGGCTTCCTCCCACAGTCCAAAGACGTGCATTAGGTTGATTGGCTTCTCTCCATTGCCCGTAGGTGTGAGTGTGTGTGAATGGTTGTCTGTCTGGGTGTTGCCCTGGTGACCTGTCCAGGGTGAACCCCTCTCCCCCAGAGCCAGCTGGGATGCATGTAGGCTCCAGCATCCCCGTGACCCCACATGTGGGACTCAGCAGTATGGAAAATGGATGGATGGACGTATGAAAGATAGTGATCGATCGTTACAGGAAGAAACGCTGCCTCGTTTTATGAAACAAACTAAGGAAACATGCAGCTGAACCTGAAGCTGTGTTTGTGTGAATTGGAGGCTTTTCCCTGTGGATTTCTTTGACACTTGCAGCAGCTCTGTGTCTGTCTGCATGTCACACTCAGCTCAGTCACATCAACCCAGTGAACGTTTTCTGATCTCTACACATTCTGTCACAAAATCTCTAACTTTTCTACAAATTTAAACTAATCTCCGTTATAATTCTAATACCAATAGGAAATAATAATACCTCAAAAACCTTTTAGTGTCAAGTCAAATTTTAATGTGTTTTTGTGCAGCTGTTAGTTCAGATCAGTTCCTCTTCAGCTGAGGAGGTTTTTGTACGACGTTGTTTCACTGTGTGACCCACTGTAACTCTGCTGACAGTAATAAACTCCTGCATCTTCACCCTGAACTCTGCTGATGGTCAGAGTGAAGTCAGTACCAGATCCACTTCCACTGAAACGATCAGAGACTCCAGACTGACGGGTTGTAGAGTATCTAACAAGAAGTCGAGGAGCTTCTCCAGGTTTCTGAAGGTACCAGTGAAGGTAGCTACTAACACTTGAACTGGTTTTACACTTAATTGTAACAGTCTGTTCAGCAGCAACAGACAACGCTTCAGGAGTCTGAGTCACAGTGATTTGACCTGATGAACCTGTAACAGATGAACCAGAGAAGATTCAGTGACACAGAGCCAGTTTGGAGAAAGATGATCAACATCCAAACAGAAGAGGATCATTTGTTGAAGATGGAGAACAGATGAAGAAGCTCAGTGCTGCTTGGTTCAGTGTTTGTCCATCACTGTGGTGAACCTGGCTCCATCCTGAAGAGAGAGTCTCACCCTGAACAAGGAGCCCCAGGGTGGCCAGCAGTAGAGTCAGAGACATCATCATGGTGCTGCCGCTGAAAGACCTGGACACACACTGATCAACACTGGTCTCTTAACAGGACACATATGCAAACACACACAGTCAGTCAGCTGGAGCTGTGGGCTCCACGTCAGCGTGGCTCCTCCTCACTGCTACAACATCTACTGATGTAGCTGTTGTCTTAAAAATGGCAGATGTGATGTGGTGTTGCAGTTTTTGCCTTTGCTTACACACGTTTAGCAAAATTTGGCCCATTATGTCAAAACTCTACTTACAAGCCAATCAGACGTCATCATTATATAAAACACTCCAGTCTTTGTGTTTACATTTTTAATTTGAACAATTCTGCAGGCTTTAAAACAATAGTTGTAGTTAGTCCTCACCGGCATCAGGGAAAATATCGCCTTGTGTGTTGAATCCACCTAAGTGTCTCCTCATGCCTCTTCCACTGCCTGCAGGAGAGTCATGTGGGTGTATGGTTGCTGATTATATACTTCCACCGCCTCCACTGCATTTAGAAAATGGCTGTAAGGGGCAGATTTATTGATAAAAAAAACATTTTTACACAAATGCAAATAATAAAAGGCATGTGACACAACCAAAAACATGCACAAAAAATCTGAATCTGGGAAGAAAACATGACAACAGAAATCCCTGGAAGCAGCGGCTGAATAAATAACAAATAATACAAAGTGAGTGAGTACATAACAATCACTCACCATCCTGGTGAGTCTTGCCACAGTCTCACAGTCACAGATGATGAATTGTGGAACACATAGGCACTTTTCTAGAAGTGTCTATAGTATGTGGGGAATGGGCCACACTTGAGTACTGACTGTATCTGTAAAATTATTGTATGTTTCACTGTGGAAAAAACAGAAATAAAAGTAAAAAACACCTCCCACACCTGGTCCTGGAAATGAGCCATGTGTCAGGTCAAGCATCAGCAACAAGAAAATGCCCTAAAACACTGATTGGTTCAACAGAAAGTGGCAGGCTTTCGGTGATAGTTGTGGAAAACCACCACATTTAATTTTAAGGCAATAATTTACATGCCTCTCCACTGAGAGTCATTTACACATGTACTCTTCTCCCTCATGGTGCAGCTCACAAAACAACACAGAACACATTATAAACACCCATTAACACTTCCATCCATCCATTTTCTGAGCCGCTTACTCCCTAGTGCGGGGTCACGGGGGAGCTGGAGCCTATCCCAGCTGGCTACGGGCGAGAGGCAGGGTACACCCTGGACAGGTCGCCAGTCCATCGCAGGGCAACACATAGACAGACAACCATTCACTCACACACTCACACCTACGGGCAATGGAGAGAAGCCAATCAACCTAATGCACGCCTTTGGACTGTGGGAGGAAGCCGGAGAACCCGGAGAGAACCCACGCAAACACGGGGAGAACGTGCAAACTCCACACAGAGGGGCACCAGGGCCGCCTCCGGGAATCGAACCCAGAGCCTTCTTGCTGTGAGGCGACAGTGCTACCCACCGCACCACCGTGCCGCCCACCCCCCATTAACACTTCACTAATTCAATTCCACCAAACTTATAACACTCCTCAACTCCTATCTTTAACTATAACCTTAAGAACAGGAATCATCATTTTTCCCATGGTTCAGGGCAGGTCTAAGCCCCTGGACTGCTACAATATCTTAGATAAAGTGAACAAATGCACTTAATGTACTTAAGATTAACAAGTTCTGACTTTGAATAATACTGTACCATAAATCCTATAAAATAAACAGTTTTGTCTTTCACCTGTTACATATTACAATTTTACAACTAAAAATAAAAATAATGCACTGATTTTAGATGTGTTTATGTATTAGATGGGTGTGGTGGAAATTTTGCAATAAAGGCAGATGAGAGAGAGTTGTCCTTTTGTGCGATTTATTGAAATAATAAAGAAAATAACAATAATGAGGAAAGCAAATAAAAAGCCAGCTGGGGAGATCAGAACATACACCACGGAGGTATAATGCAAAGATCACCCCGTTCTGAGGTTGTCTCTGCCTTTTAACCTCTCTCCCGGGACCTGGTGGAATCTTCCTATCACACTGTGGGTGAAGATGTTTACATTACACAGGGAATACACAAGGTCTACAGCCTTGGGTCTGGTGGGGCATCAGATAGAAAGGAGCCAGAGACCAGGGGTAAAAGGCAGACACAAGCCATAAACAATCGGTCAGTCAAACACAACATTAGATGTCAGCACTTAATGTGCGACAGAACCTTGAGAGGAAGATAGATTGTTTGTCTAATAATGTTCAGTTCTGGGTCTAATCAACAAGTACAGAATGCATGGTTATTGTACAGAGTCAGAAATGAACACAAGAGCATTAAAGTACAATTTTTCCATTACAATTCCCCCCTTTTGATTACACATTAATCAAAAATTAAAAATAAAAATTGTCAATCGTGGTATTCATCCTGTAGTAATAAAGCATTCATTAAAAATGATTCATTAAATGTATTGCTTATAAAGATGTAAATGGCGTAGGGATAAAAGATCGTGAGCTGTTTTTGCGGGTAGTTATACTAGAATAACCCTTGAGTATGAGCTTCTGGAAAGAGAGGGAAATAAGCCTATAAGCGATTTCAATCAGAACATGTTCAGTTAAGCAAAAATGGGTAGAAGATTATATGGTAATTCAAACTATTGTGGAGTTATCTTTGAGGTCCTCGTTATCAACGTCAACATCATCCTCTACAGAGTCAGCATCAGAATCAATGAGTGAGTCGGTGTCCGGATTCCTGAATGTAGTGCATTGTGTCATTTGGTACGAAAGCGCCGCTGATGTCGCACGCATGATGAGACCCCTAATCAGAGGAATAACACAACAACCAAGCAACATGATCACGGCCATGAAGATGATAAGCGAGACTATTGCCGACATGAAAATTGATTTCCATTTTCCAAAAGTTTGGTCTAGCCAGCCCCAAGGGGACGGATCAACGCCGGAGTTTCTAGCCCATTCGTCTCTAAGACTCTCAAGGCCCTCAATAGCCTTTGTCACAGTGCCATTAGAATCAGTGTTGTTAGGGATAAAAGTACAGCACGCTTCTCCAAACATAACGCAGACACCTCCTTTCTCCGCCAGCAGCATGTCCACTGCCATTCTATTCTGCCAAGTCATCTGAGACGTAGGAGCCAGCTGCCCGGACATGCCTCTCATACCGCCCGCAGTTTTATTAATGAAACGCTGTTGATTGTAATAAAGATAGTTGATCCAGGCCGAATTCTTGTTAACCTCTATTATGGGGCCCATAAAGGGAATAGCACTCGTCCACCCCGCCGCATGCTCGTTGCGAGCCTTAAACTCTTCCGGCACTCCTCGTGGTACGCCTATTGCATCTATGTAGAGCTCGGGGTCCAAGGAACCGCCTGGAGCCCCGCGCCTGGTGCGTGAGTGTTTCTGTGGAGCTGAGAGTAGAAGATGTATTCCCCCTGTGAGGAACATTACCTGAGTACAGGTGCCGGTCCAATTGGTTGGTAAGGTGGCCCTGGGGTGATCCCCACAGAGCCACCACATGTCAGACAAGGGCTTCCTTTGCTGGACTAAGTCAGTGGAGGATGGGGCAACGTGTGAGACATTATTAATCCTATAGGTATACGAGGGCGAAGGGACGGCATCCGCGTTTGTCGGAACCGCAAACCGGATCACTTGGTTTTCAGGGTTAAGTCCGTGCGCGTTGGAGACGTCCCATGTCAGGTGGCAATTGGGGAAGTGGCCTACATCCACTCCTCCGTCGAGACTGGAGGTGAAACATTCAAACTGACACGTGGTACACACCGTGTAATACAAGGGAGCCGCAGGCTCCTTTTCCATTATCTTGATGTCGGCCACCTCGACTTTCTTATGTGTGACAGGACTGTACATCTCCATACCCTTGCCTAGATTGTGCAAGGCGCGCATTTTGCAAGCCGGATCACATCTCGGAGTGCTGGGGTCCGCAGTGTATCTACACCCGGTGTCTTTATTTTGCAGTTGTCGCTCGGTGTAACACTCACTGCTGTTAAAGGGAGTGGGCACAGCCATGAGATCGGGTCTGGCTACAGCACATGCGACGCATGAATTGTTTGTGAGCGTTTTAGATGTGTACTTGAGGTACGCTAACCATAAGTTTCCTGTGGGGTTCTGATTTACATAGTTTTGAGCAAGCTGCCAGGCTTTAGGGTCCTTGATATCGCGCTTGGATCTATAATGAACAAATGTGTGAGTCCTCCAGAGATACAGGAGGGTCACACATGTCACCGCAATGGTTGATATGACTATCATTTTTATCTTGCTTCGTCTGGTAGATGTCATTTTGCGTCAGTGGAAGATAAAAATTTATGTGAAAGTGCGAATCAAGTAGAAAACAACTCTAGATATGTTTATCGTAAAATGTTTTCGTTCAAAAATAGTGGATAAAATCACAGAGAGGCATACATGTAAATCAACCACACAATTTAGAGCAAATATTAAAGTAACATACAATAAGGATCAAAGCAACAGGGTCACGATCAAAGTCTTCTTCTTCCTGTTGAATAGTAGCGTTAGATTGTTTCCAACCTGTTTGTTGACACCTTGACAGTTCGTTGGGGTTCTTCAGGTTGTGATCAGCTGATCACAGAGACACTTGGGGTTCGTTATCACCGCCAGGTTTCCTCCCAATGTCGTCTGAGTCACTGTCACTCCCGTGATGTGAAGAGTCTACACGTCGTCCAGCGTCGGCAACTCAAGGCTGCTCGTGTGTGTGTTTTCTCAGGAACGTGTGTGTAGATGTATGGTCTGATAGTGTGATTCACCGGCGCAGCTTCAGGCGGCGCTTGGCTCACACCTTTAGCTGAACGGTCAACGCAGCCTCGCCTCAGTGCGTGTGTGAGCACAGCGAGGGTCGTCCTTCTCAGTTCTTTTCGTCAGTGGTGGATTTCTCGTGTGGTGTAGATGGAGATGGAGGGTCGTCTGTCGGATCCGGGACCTTCCTGCAGTGGCTGGAGTGGATCCAAGTCGCTCTTTCTGCGATCTTCACAGCCGTGTTGGTCGTCAGAAGGACTTGGAAGGGACCTTGCCACCGCTTTGAGTTCCAGTGCTTCCTGCGAAGCTCCTTAATGATCACCCAGTCTCCTGGTTGAATAATGTGCAGTGGTTCTGTCGCCTGTTTGGGCAGAGCCACTTTCACCTGTTTGGAGATTTGGGACAGAACAGAGGATAAGTTCTTACAGTACTGTAGCATTGCGTCTTCGCACATTTCAGTAGGTGGTAAAATCCTAGTCTCAGTCTCAGGGTGGAGTCCCATCATAGGAGGTCTACCAAATAGGATCTCATACGGGCTGAGGTTTGTTCTCATCCTTCTCCTCATTCTCATGTATGAGAGCACAATGGGAAGAGCCTGAGTCCACTTGAGACCAGTCTCTGAGCAGCATTTAGCCAGTTTGTTTTTCAAAGTGCCATTCTCTCTCTCTCTACCGCCCCTCCGCTTTGAGGGTGGTAAGAGCAGTGCTTTCTGATGTCGATGTTCAGAAACTTTCCCACTTCCTCGAGGGCTTGGTTTGCAAAATGTGAGCCGTTGTCACTGCTGATTTTAGATGGAATCCCCCATCTGGGAATTATTTCTGTCAGCAAGGCTTTGGTAACTGCATGGCTGTTAGCATGTTTAGCTGGGAAGGCCTCCACCCATTTTGACCACATATCAACAATCACTAAACAATACTTTTTACCCACTGCTGGCGTTAGTTCGATGAAGTCCAGCATTAAATGGTCAAACGCCATTTCGGTGGTGGGTGAGCTGCCAGTGGTTTGGCAGTCGTCTTACCTGGGTTGTGTTGGGCGCATGTCATACATGCTTCACAGTATTTTTGTGCATAGATTGAAAATCCCTTAGTGTACCAATGTTTTGTGAGAGCATCTAACATTCCCCCCTTTGATACATGGTCTAATCCATGTGTCAACTTCGCGAAATGAGGGAAAAAGTGTTTAGGTAGGCAAGGTTTGCCGTCGGGCCCATACCAAACGCCATGGCTACTGGTGGCGCCATTCGTCAGCCAGAGCTTGCGTTCCTGTGGGGTAGAGAATGTCTGAAGATCAGGCAGAGCAGAGGGAGGAGAGGGAGGTTGGGTAGAGGTGGAGGATAAGAGGCAGGGAGCAAGAGGAAGGGGAAGTCGGGCAGCTGCCTTCGCAGCAGCATCAGCGCGTGCGTTTCCAGCAGAGATGGGATCAGTGCCCCCAGTGTGTGCGGGACACTTACATACAGCAATTGCAGCCGGTAACAGAATTGCGTCGAGCAGATCAGCAACCTTATCATGATGCAAGATAGGTTTGCCATCAGATTTCAAAAACTTTCTGTGTTTCCACAGAGCACCAAAGTCATGCGTAACGCCAAAAGCGTATCTGGAGTCTGTGTAGATAGTAGCAGACTTCCCTTCAGCCAATTTACAGGCTTCGGTCAGTGCGATCAACTCTGCAGCCTGAGCAGAGTAATGTCCTGGCAAAGGGCCAGACTGTAAAACAGTATGAGAGGTGCAGACTGCATATCCAACCTGACAGTGGCCCGAAGCAGGGTCTCTAGAGGCGGAGCCATCAACAAAGAGTACGAGGTCACAGTTAGGAATTGGCACCTATTGACAGATCTGGGCGCGGAGTGCAGACCTGGTTCAAGACCGAAACACAGTTGTGAGGCTCGCCATCGTCAGGGCCTGGAAACAAAGTGGCTGGGTTAAGCACATTGCACCTTTTGACAGTGATGTTTGGCATTTCCAGCAGGATGGTGTTGTATCTAAGCCATCAGGCTGTAGAAAGATGTGATGTTTTTTGTTCCAAAAGGATCAAAGACACGGCATGAGGAACCAGCAGGGTGACATCAGAATACCCAACAATGTCACGTGATGCCAGCACGGCTTTCTCTGCCGCAGCCACTGCTCGGAGGCATCGTGGGAGCCCCGCAGCGACTGGGTCAAGCTTAGCAGAGAAATAGGCTACAGGGCGTGAACGCCCTCCGTGATCCTGTAGAAGGACAGAGGTCATACAACCTGATTTCTCATCCACTGTTTGGGTGAAAGGTCGCGTAGGGTCAGGCAGACCCAAAGTAGGAGCCGACTGAAGAGCAAGTTTGAGGTCGGTGAACGTCTGTTCCGCCTCAGATGTCCACGTGAGGCAGGTGATGGATGCAGAAGACGTCTGCATCAGAGCTCTAAGCGGAGCCTCCAAGACGGTGCAGTTAGGAATGAAATTCTTTGTGGCCTGCAGCATGCAGGTGTTTCAGCAGCTTGATCGTGTCTGCTGCGCAAGTTTCCTGATCCTCACTGCAGATCATCAAGTCGTCAACGTACTGCAGCAGGACGGTGCCTGGGGACAAGAAGAGATTATCCAGGCTTTCTTTCAGTGCCATATTGTAGATTGTAGGGCTTTCTGAATACCCCTGACACAGTCTGGTAAAGGTGTATGACTTTCCGTTAAATTCAAAAGCGAACCAGAATTGACTGTCTTTGTGAATGGGCACGCTGAAAAAAGCATTAGCCAAATCAATTACTGAAAAAAATTTAGCCTTGGGCGGAACCTGAGAAAGAATGGTGTAGGGGTTCGGTACCGTAGGCGCGCGTGGTTGGACCGCCGCATTTACTGCTTGCAGATCCTGGACAAACCTCCATTCTGTTGGCTGTCCTTTGTCTCTGATTTTCTTAACTGGGAAGAGTGGAGTCCTCACTGGAGAGCTGTCACATGGGACGATGACTCCTGCTTTCAAAAGAGAGTTAAACACCGGTGTTATTCCTTCAATTGCTTCTCTCTTTAAAGGGTATTGCTGTTTGCATGGTCTGTAGTCAGATTTCGGCGTGATGACCACTGGGTCACATCCTTTGATCAAACCTACATCATATTTGTGTGTCGCCCACAGGGAAGCTGGAACTTCCTGTAAGGCTGGATACTGCGTCAGAGCGTCCTCCGACAAAAACACGTGGTGTGGAGTGTGTGTGGAATGTTGTGGTACCAAGTGCACTGTACGCTGCGCATGAAAGTTAGACTGAAAAAGTTTTTTGTAAGCATGCAAGGTAGGTGAATACATCACATTCGGGTCGGAAGTCGTTTGCCAGTCTCCTTCCCGTTGACATCTGTCCACGAAAGGACCCAAGTCCTGCCATCTGTCCCCGTCATGTTTTGACATAAGGACATGTGGATCTGTAGAATAAGCATCAACAAATCTCTCTTGTTCGTTAGTGAGAGAAATCGCAAGCGCAGACCTATGTTCATCCCAAAAAAGAGAGGTTGAGGTCAGTTTGTCCGCAGATGTGCGTAACCATGATTTTTCAAACTCTTCATCAGGACCAGTGGACACATGTGCTGTACAAGACAGGTCAGATGCGTCTCTAAAGGTCGTATTCTGTGAGGAAACAAGCTGTCGAGCAGCCTGTATGAGGGCCTTAGTTACAGCCTCTCCCTTCAGCAGCCACTGATAAGAGTAGAGCAGCGGCTCTGAGCTGAAATTAACACAAACAAAAGAAAAATTATTTACATTGTCTGTGGTTGTGACCTGCACTCCCTCCGGAGTGGAAATCAGTGAAATACCTAAATTACACATGAGATCTCTTCCTAATAGATTAACTGGGCATAAGTTTGAAAGCAAAAATGAATGTTTGAGTGTCTTGCCGTCCGATGTTGTGCAAGACAGAGGCACAGTAAGTTTTTCTTTTATTGTCTGGCCAGACGAACGTATAGTGTGCACAAATCGTCCACTCATTTTAGGTGGATTGGAAAACATGGAAGATTTTATTACCGAATTTGTTGCTCCTGAGTCTACTAAAAACACCATACGTTCACCTTGAACCGTCAGAGCAAACTCAGGAAATTGTTTGAAACCATTTGACTGTAAAGTCATGCAGCAGTTATCATTTAGCTGTTTGTTATTCTTTTCAGAATCACTCTGTGGGATATTTTGAGCAGAAAGCAAGTCTTCATTGCAAGCAGGCAAGCATGAATTTGAATCGATTGAGCATGTATCAAGTGTGATCGAGTGTGTGTGTGTCTGTGCGGTACCGTCTACGTCATCATGTGAACGGAAACCTTCGCTGGGCTCCTCCTCTAGTCAGTCTGACGAGAGTGCCCGGGAGGGTGGGTGCTGGCGTAGCAAAGGGCAGTTCTTCTTCCAGTGTCCTGGTTCGCCGCAAAAATGGCAAATATTCCCTGGATTTCCAAATGTGGCTCTGACGTCTCTGTTGGGCCAGTCCCGTCTGGGGTCTCTCCCCCTCCCGCGCCCGCGGGGCCTGCCTCCCATGCCTCTGCCGTTGTTATGAATTGTGCCCCTCGCAGAGAACATCTCCAAGGACGGTAGATGCAGCTCACTCTGTTGTCTTTCTTTCCTCGCCATCTTTCTTTGCTGAAGAGTGTCGTAAGCATGGCGTGCGTGTCTGGTGAGATCAGACAAACGTGCGTCTTCCTTCCATCCAATGTATGACTGCTTTACAGCCTCCGAAACTTCAGGGAGTAAACCTTTTATCACAAGTTCACACAGATGGCTCTCATACGGTGAACAAACAGGTCCTCCCATTCCTTCCGCGGGAGGATGAACCCCTCCATGTGTGTTGTATGCGGTGGTGAGGCGGTGAACAAAGTCATCAACTGATTCCTCTGGTTGTTGTTTGCATGTGGTGACTTTAATCATACAGACTTTATCGGGGAACGCAGTTTCGAGGTGGGTGACAAGCGTCCTCACTGCGGCAACGAATCCATCATTTAAGTTGTTTGTCCAGTCTTTGTGTTTGAGAGCAAGTGTCACATCAGGCAATTGTCCAGTCAGTTTTTGATATTCACAGGCTGAAAGACGCTTGGCCAGGATGCGACGGATCTCAGCTCCAGTGGGTCTGTACTCCTGGCAGAAAGCCAGAAGGTTGGCACCGAATGTCTTTCCTGATACAGTGATGTCTGGGAGATTTTGAGCAAAGTCAGCTATGTCAGCGCTAGTCCATGGTCTGTGCACTAACATGCTTCCTTCAGGGCCGGCCACTTCCACCATGGGCAAGCTGATTTCTGGAGCTACTGGTGTGTTGCTCCTCAGGGTACGAACGCTGGTAGTTGCAGAGGCAGCACTCGTAGTGGCAGTTGGTGCATGGGCAGAGCCTGTGGCAGTGGATGATGTAGGAATGAAGCCGACAGGTGAATCGTCCCAGAACATCCGTGCCGCCATTCCAGGAGTTGGTGTGGCATTTACACTGTCCTCCACATGCTCTGACTGCTCTGCAGCCGATGTTGCAGCTCCTGATAACAGAGGTTGGCCAGGCTGTTGGTGTGGGCCAGGCTGTTGATATGGGGCAGGCTGATATGGGGCAGGCTGTTGCTGTTGGTCAGGCTGTTGGTCCTGCTGTCCACCCTGCCCGGCCCTCCTGCTGACGTAGAAGGAGTCCAGGTCGGGATTCACCTTGATCGCGCTCAGCTCTGCAAAAGGATACAAAGCAGAAACAGTGGGAGCGCTCTGTTTCTCATCATGTTGTGTGTGTGTATGTGTGCATGGTGGCGGTGTGCAAGCTTCCACAGAGTTGTTATCTTTTCTGCCAGCTACGTCACCACTCTCGTCCTTTCTCCCTCCTAGTTCTTTTTGGCATTTTAATCTTTCCCTGCGTTCGGATTCTTTAACCCATATTTCAAGGCATCTATTATTTAATTCAATTTCCTCTAAAGTTTTAACTTTAATTGTTTTGCTTTTACGGAGCTGTTTCTCCTTTTCTTCTAATTTTTCTTTTAAAGCGCGTATGTCCTTCACACTGAGTGAACCACCCTCTTGAAACCCATAATGTTTTGTCCAGTCGTGAAGACATGACACGCACTCATCACCATATTTACGTCTCATTAATTTTGTAATGCTGCAGTCTGGTGGTGACGACTTGGATTGCCCCGAACCCATCTTTCAGAGTCCAGCGGTTTCCTGCCTTAGATTTTTTGTGTGTTCCGGCCGGAACCTTCCCAAAATGCCTTTTTATCGGACGTCTCCGTAAAAAGGGAACCAACCTGATCTGGCGACAGAGTCTTTCACGAAGTATTTCCTCAACGTTAGGCCCCTCTAGGCCCGGGTCCCTCGTATCTTGAAAATACTTCACTCTGCAAACGCGCTCCCTCTTTCAGAAGCCGTCTTTTATACTCAGTCCCCCACGTGTGGACCACGCACAGATCAAAAAAACATGTCTGTATCCTCAGTACAGACGGAAGCTCGGTTCCACGAGCCAACCCTTAGCAACCAACGTCTCACCACCCAGAGCAGACCTTGACCTAGTTAATTTTACCCGAATATTAAATTTTTTAATTTAAAAAAAATTGTTTGGTCCTAATTATTATATTTTAGATGTTTTCAGCCACCTAGTCGTTTTAGAAATATTATTACCTCTTTTCCTAGTTATATTTTCTTTTTGTCGTTGTTTGTTTTAGTCTAGTTGCGGATGTTTTAGAATTAATTGTTATTTGCTTTACTTTCCCTAAACCAAATGATCAGAGCCAAGTAAACCCGAATACCTGAAACCAATTTCAAACCCGTTTTCTTTTTTTTTTTTTTTTTTCCTTAACAAGTCGCAACAAAACGGAATCTCTCTCACCGGGCCGAGCAGAGGTTGGATTTTGAGTTCGTTGGATCTCGTCAGAGGCGATCCAGACGGGTGAGCAGTCCTCCCACTCAGAACAGCTGTAGAGGTTTGGAGGCTGAGCGAACCTAGTCCTCAGGACCGCCGTCCCTGATCACGCTGTCCAGACGACCTGCCGCGGGATCCTGTTCGTAGACGCCAATTTCTGTGGTGGAAATTTTGCAATAAAGGCAGATGAGAGAGAGTTGTCCTTTTGTGCGATTTATTGAAATAATAAAGAAAATAACAATAATGAGGAAAGCAAATAAAAAGCCAGCTGGGGAGATCAGAACATACACCACGGAGGTATAATGCAAAGATCACCCCGTTCTGAGGTTGTCTCTGCCTTTTAACCTCTCTCCCGGGACCTGGTGGAATCTTCCTATCACACTGTGGGTGAAGATGTTTACATTACACAGGGAATACACAAGGTCTACCTTGGGTCTGGTGGGGCATCAGATAGAAAGGAGCCAGAGACCAGTCAAACACAACATTAGATGTCAGCACTTAATGTGCGACAGAACCTTGAGAGGAAGATAGATTGTTTGTCTAATAATGTTCAGTTCTGGGTCTAATCAACAAGTACAGAATGCATGGTTATTGTACAGAGTCAGAAATGAACACAAGAGCATTAAAGTACAATTTTTCCATTACAATGGGTTCATTCACTGAGGGTTGCCAGATTTACTTTCATCACATAAGTCAAAATTACTTGAATAGGGAGGCTTTTACAGTTTTTATCGGTCGCTTTAATGCGGCTGTTCAACACGTTCTCTTAACAGTTCACACACACACACAAGTCTAAACAGCGGCATCAATGTCATATTGACAAGCTTTGTTTGCTAAAGGCTGTAACTGTGTCAAAACACTGGAAATATGCAGCAAGAACTCATTTTGCCTTTAAACAATACAAATTGCAAACAAGTACATGGAAACGTCCAATCAGTCATAACAGTGAACAGCAAAACACAAACCATTGATCTCAGTGTGAATCAGTGCTTCATTGATCGTCATTGGAGCCTGTTGCTATTTGTTGTCTTTGCAGTTGTAAATTTGACCTTTTATGCATAAAATTGGATCCAGGTGAAGAAATGCTTTGAATTACTGAATCCATGACATTCATGGCAGAAGACTAAATATTGTAAATATTACCGAAAATATAAACTAAAACACAGTCAAATCTATTGGAGGATGAGACACAGCCACTGTTGATACTCAGTCTCTGCTTTAGACCTCCTCCATCCATCCTGGTAAAAAGAAAGACAGACCTGGCACCTTTTTTAAGGCCTAAAAGCTGGTAGAAAGATGAAGATTTTTGTGGAGGAGTGTCGAACAGGTGCTATGGTGAGTTCATACTGGTCTTACTGGTTTCTAATTGTTAGGAACAGATGGTTTTCACCAAAGCTAAAACAATAGAGTTTAGACTGATTGAATGATGTCAGTGTTAACTGTCTTGAAAAATGGAGGAGAAAATGTGTCAATTAATGAGAATGTGTCTGATGCTCTGCTGAAATAATGATGATGAAAATAAATGGAACCTAGTTTTGCAAAACAGGTCAAAGCGACTTATGAAAAAAAACTGTAAAACAATGAATTATCTAATTTACTCTTACTTTTCTTGGACAAATGATGATACTAAGTTTCAATGCATCATATTAATTTCTGTGCAAAGTTTTAAAGTAAATATTGGAACACAACAGTTTTTGTAAAGTTTACAGAGCTTAACAGTATAAGTGTATAATTTACATGATCAAAAAATCATCTTCATCAGTGTAGATGTTAGGGGTCTTGACAAAGTGGACCCACATACACGACGACGGAGACCAGCAGCTATGTTGCACAGCTTTTAATGTTCACAGTGGAATCCAACACAGGTACAGTACAGGCACAGACTCACGCTGTACCGTTAAGGCCCAGGCAAAAGGCGGTGGTCAAGACAGGCAGAGTCAGCAACAGGATAGCTCGGCTAAGGTACAGATGGACTGGGCTACGACGAGGTCAGGAAACAGGCAGGAACGGTAACTGGAATGTACAACAGAACAACGCTGGAAAGTGGAGGTAACTCGCGACAATCTGGTGGAGGTGTGAGGTGGGTACTGGATGTAAAATACCTTGTCATGATTGATTATTGCAAACAGCTGTTGAATCTGTGACCAGAAGTAAAGCCTGCACTTCAAACGGAATGAACAGAACCGGAAGTACTAACAAAATAAACAGTGAATAGTAACTATGACTACAACAGGTAAAAGCATGACAGTAGGACAACATGTGTACTGTTCTGCAATAAGTGTGTTACAGAATTGAGACCAAAGTGTAAAAAATGTGTTTAAGCTACGGTTACACTGTGTTTAAGATTGTGCTACAAGAAGTTTGAGTGTTGCGGCTTTGGTTTAAGAATTTGCTTTTAGTGTGTAAGCATTAGGCAAAAACTGTGAGCTTAACTTGAAACAAAAGTGTTAATATTGCATGATTTCATGGTCAGTTTACATATTTGTCTCTCGTTTTTTCATATATATTTATTTATTTCATAATGTCCCAGGTGGTGCAGTCAGTAGCACTGTCGCCCCACAAGGTCCCGGGTTCGATTCCTGGGGCAAACCGGGTGCCTTTCTGTGTGGAGTTTGCATGTTCTGCCCAAGTTCTTGTGGGTTCTCTCCAGGTTCTCCGGCTTCCTCCCACGGTCCAAAAACATGCATTAGGTTCATTCACTCTAAATTACCTGTAGGTGTGAGTGTGTGTGTGAATGGTTGTCTGTCTGTGTGTGTTGCCCTGTGATGGACTGGTGACCTGTTCAGGGTGTACCTGCCTCTCGCCTGTAGATAGATGGGACAGGCTCCAGCACCCCCGCGACCTGCATATGGGATTAAGTGGTAGAAGGTGGATGAAATATCAGCAAGATGAGGTATTGCTTCAATTTAATGACCACAATTCTAAATGTGGAATTGGATGACTCTATATTTACTGTTTTCATGAAGGCTGATGTTGGGCAAATGTCATTGAGAATATAAAGAGATTCTGACTAAAATGCTAATGTAAATATTTAGAGATGTTTGTACAGATGTTTGTGAAAGATTTGTGAAAAGATTATAGTATAAAAAGGTAATAGTTTAATTTTTTATAAACTATTTTCTAGATTTGCTTGTTGCTGCATCTACATGTAAAAATCTTCCAAAACTGTAATTTATGAGCTGTGTGTTTAAAGTTTAGTCATTCATTAATTAGCCTGAGAGTTTTCCAATTTTTGTTGTGTGTGCGCATGTTTGTGTGTGTGTGTGTGTGTGTGTGTGTGTGTGTGTGTGTGTGTGTGTGTGTGTGTGTGTGTGTGTGTGTGTGTGTGTGTGTGTGCATGTTTGTGTGTGCGTGTGTGTGTGCGAGTGTGTGTGTGTGCGCGTGTGTGTGTGTGTGTGTGTGTGTGTGTGTGTGTGTGTGTGTGTGTGTGTGTGTGTGTGTGTGTGTGTGTCAGTAGCACCCAGCTGCAGCAGTTAGTTCAGTTTCTGTTCACTTTGACTAAGGAGGTTTTTGTACGACGGTTTTTCACTGTGTCAACACAACTTTGCTGTTGATGTAATGATAACTCTGACAGTAATAATCTGCTGCATCTTCAGCCTGGACTCCACTGATGGTCAGAGTGAAGTCAGAGTTTGATCCACTGCCTGAAAAGCGATCTGGAATCCCTGACTGTCGACTATTAGCACGGTAAATGAGCAGTTTAGGAGATTCTCCATTTTTATCTTGGTACCAGGCTAAAAAGTCATTGTTATAAACACTCTGACTGGTTCTACAGCTGATGGTGACTCTTCCTCCCAGTGTGGTTCTCACTGCTCCAGGCTGAGTCACTGTGACCTGACCTCTGGACTCTGAGGACACAGAGACAACAACATAAAGCAGCATCATCGTTCAGTGGCTTCATTTCAGAGGGACACATGTTGATAGAGGAGACCAGTTGGATTCTCTGGACTTTACCTGTGAAGCAGCAGCAGAGGAGAGTCCAGATGAGGACGGAGATCACAGTCATGCTGCTGATGAGGAGGATTTCTGTGTCTTGTGTTGTGATGAAGGACAGCTGTCAGTCATCCAGTGTTCAGCTCTCAGGACTATAAACTCTCCCAGAGCACTGGAGCATGGAGCTGCTGATGCAAAGTGGCTCTATGGAAATGCTCCCACTGACTTCAACAGGGACTGGATCAATGTGATCATAAAGATGGTGTTTATCAGTGATCAATAAGATCATAATGAGGTTCATCAGTGATCAATATGATCATGATTGTGTTTAGCAGTTACTGATATGATTAAATAAATATATAAAATTCTAGTTAATATGAAATCAATTGAATAATTCATTTTGACATTTTTATATTTTGTCTTATTTTCATCTTTCAGTGTTTTTTTCCCTGAGGCTGTTTCTCTTTTTGTTTGTGTCAGACTCACAAACTGTGTCTCTACAGTCTGAGGTTTTTGTACGACGGCTTCATTAGTTTGTTTCACTGCGGTTCACATTCGGTTGAGGAACCAAAGTGGAATTTGGAAGTAAGTCAAACTTTTTAACCTTTATAACAGTATTAAATGTTCTTTCATTCTAAGATCTAAAGTCTTTTCAGAGCAGTCATATAAAAGTAACCAAACATGACAATATTCTATGAATTCTAATCTGTGGTAAAATTGAAATATTTTAAGCTTTAGTTCATCTTTGGATTTTGAGCCATGTTACTATAGTTTTTATTTATTAAGTCAAAGACTTTATATTACTGTGGTTTATATTTAATGCAGGAACCAAAATCAAATTTAAAAGAAAGTAGTTTTAAAAATGTAAGGCTTTGTTTACACTTATTCACATGTTCACGTTTTGTCTTGAATCATAAATAGAGCATCGATGTGAGTGATATTTCTACAACTGAATGTGTGTTACTGTAAATCAAGCTCTTTCTTTTCTTAGCTTTCAAAATGTTTTAGTTATTTTAAATAGGTCAGTGATTAAAACATGAATGTGACAAAGACCAAAAAAAATAATAAATCAAATAATAAATTTGACACAGACCACTTTTAAAAAATAAAAATCAATCAAATAATAAATTTTAATAATCAACCAAGATACTTGATGATATTGTAATAATGTAATAAAGCTGCAACAATAACTCAAACCCAATCAAATAAAAATTTACAAACTGTATTTATTTCCGCTAGAATTATAGAGCTTAGAGTTTTCATGTTAAATATTTTAAATGCTGCTATTTCACTGTATTATACTTTGTACAGTTTGTGACTTTGTATATTTCTGTTGTTTGAGCTTTTTGAGATGATCCGCATGAAAAGGTACTTACAGGAAGTGAAACAATGTGTAAGCAGAGAAACGTGGCACAAACTCCTTATGGCTCAACTTCAGACATTTTAAACACAGACACTAAAATCTTCTCATTCAATACTAAGATATAAAATGGCCTAACCTGACTTTATCTCTTAGGAGACGTCCGTCCCACCCTGACGGTGCTGCTCCCCCCAGTGAGACTAGGGGAATGTCACCGTCACATGTCTGGCCAACAAGGGCTTCCCCTCAGACTGGACTCTGACCTGGAAGATGGACGGTTGCAGCCGCATCAGCTGGGACGACAGCAGGAGTCTGGCAGTGCAGGGTCCAGACGGCCTCTACAGCTGGAGCAGCACCATGAGTCTCCCTGCAGACCAGTGGACCAAGGTGAACTCTGTGACCTGTGAGGCCTCCCAGGGCTCCCAGTCTCCAGTCAGAGAGACTGAGCAAAAACCAGTGCTTCAGAACTCTAGTTATTTTCTATGGGAAGCAAGGAGTCAGTTATAAAGGAAATCAATGTGAAACAACAACAAAAAATGTGACCAATAAATATATAAAACATTAGTATTTAATTTTATATGGCCGCCTCACACACATAGCTAAAGACTAAGACCTGTCTTAAAAGAGGAACACTGAATGTTCTTAACATAAGCAAATAATCTCAGTTTCATGTACTTGACATTTCTCTTAGTCTGCTCCATGGTTGTCTCTGACTTTCTCTCCCTGAAACTGGCTCCTATCTAGCTCCCAAACCCAGGTGTTCCTTCTTCTCTGACAGCGAGATGCCAGTGATGCAGGCGGGAGAATGCAAACATCTCCAAACACGAGGCGACAGAGATGACGAGGTAATATGCAATTTGACTGGACCAGAGAGACGTTCACTCTGTCAGGAAAGGGACAAAAGGAGAAACAACTTGAGGATTTTGTCTTGCATTATACTTTTGTTGTTTATGTTCTGATCTGATCAAGCTGGTTTTTGATTTGCTTTCCTCATTATTTTATTACCATTAATTTATTTGTTATTACAATAAAAATACAAATACAACTTTCTCATTAGCTTCTTTATTACAAATTTGTGCCACAGATTGAGTGAATCCTACCCTGATGGTGAGGAAGCGCTTTTATTCTACTTTCATTAGAGTGTTTAACTCATTCAGTTTAGTATTAATATGTAATGTTTTCAAATGACTGTGTTTACGTCACCACATATTGACATTATAAATTCATTTCAGGTTTTCATTTTCCAGTTTTACTTTTGTTTATAGCATACATTTAATACAATAAAATTACAGGAAAAATAGTTTCAGTGTGAAACATGATAATAAAACAATCAAAAAGGAAACTGTTCAGCTTCACTGTTATTGACAAACTGTTCTTTAGTTAAAAAAGTGAAGTCCTGATGAATCTGAGAAATTTAGTGTTGGGAATAATTTACTGTCTTTGACTTCAAACATCATGGTAAATGTTACAAAGTCTGAGGCTTCTCCTTGTCATGAACCTGGGCTGTTTCTAAGTTTTCTGGTTTGTCATGTTCATTTCCTGTTTTATTTTTGTGTTCCCGGTCTTGGTTCCTGTATGCTTCAGTTTGGTTCACTTAGTCATGTGTTTACTTCCTTTTTTATTTTCATGCACTTCCGGTTCTGTCCTGTCATGCTTAGTTCACCTTTGTTGCTCATTATATAATATATATACAACTAATAAAATATAAAAAATATAAAATATATATAATATATATACCAGCTGTGTTCCATCATTAATTACCTCCCTGCATTTAAGCATCTGCACATCCCTTTGTTCTCTGTCAGTTAGTTGTTCAAGGTGCCTAGTTTGTCAAACCCACCATCCGTGTCCAAGTAAGTTTTCTGTTTTTAAACCCGGCGGCCGGATCTGCCGAGGACTTCCGGAGGTGCAACGGATGGCTCCTGGATAGAGCCATGGGGGCACCTACCATCGAGGCTCGGCTGGCCGCTGTTGACGAACTGGAGGACGTGATAATGGAGGAGGAATGGTGGCTCGATTACCCCGGGTGGAGGAGTGGTGGTACAGCTTGAGCGAGACTAGCCAGGAGCTGGAGCGCGTGCGGTGCGCTGGAACGCGCGCAGTGCACCGCACCGCACCCACCGACACACCGGCTTCACGGCCAGCCTTTGCACTTCCTCCACCATCCAAGCCATCGCCAGGACGGGCGTCATCGGCCGCTCAAAGTCGGCCTCGTAACCTGGTTCAGGAGTCTGTTCCTGCTTTGCCGCGATCTCCTGTTACGACCTTGGCTCCGGCGCCCCAGCAGCTGCCAGAAGGGGCGCTGGCTCCATATGCTGGGGAGTCTGCCTTAATCCCTCTGCTCACCGGAGGGGTTTTCACAGACTTTATTCCCTTTGGTGTTATGACCCTACCACCGATCGTCGTGTTGACACCTGGTGAGGGACAACAGATCTGGAAGGAGCTAAAGGCCCAGAGTGGCCCTGACGTTATTGGCTCGCCCTTGGCTCCCACCTCGACCCCTGAGTGGAAGAGGCCTGGCCCAAGCCGTCGGCGCCCATCGAAGGAGGCCAAGTCAGAACCCAGAGGATCCTGAGTCTTTTCTTCAGCTTCACGTCTCTCAGTCTGCCCCCGTCACAGGTCAGTCTCACAGTCCGTCTCCGGGCTCATGCTTCAACCCATCGCAAACGCCGTTGCCCCGCCACCCATGAATCCTGCTGCACCGGTTCCTGAGCCACGTCTCGCCCAAGCTTCAGCGCAGCCATGTCTCGCCCAAGCTCTAGCGCCTCGGTCCGCACCAGTCTCCGTGCTCCAGTCTGCATCAGCCCCTGTGCCTCAGCCTACAAGCACCACAGGCTCCTCACCTGCCTTGCCCTCTGTTGCCGCCCAGCCAAACCAGATCTCGACTCCTTTCCCTGTCGGTCCGGGGAGGGCCACTCCTTCCGGCGCTGGAGAAGCGGGAGTTTTAGTCCATGTTGGCTCCAGAGAGGAGTACGCACGCAGCCCTGCCGGCTGCGAAGAGGACGCGGTTCCTGTCGGCGCCAGTGAGGATGCGGTTTCTGTCGGCTCCGGTGAGGACGCCGTTCCTGTCCGCTCCAGTGAGGACGCCGTTCCAGCCGAGGCCCCTTTCTGAGGACGCCGTTCCAGCCGCGGCCCCTGTCGACCTCCAGGAGGAGGTCGATCCAGCCGCGAGCCCTGTCGGCCTCCAGGAGGAGGTCGATCCAGCCGCGGGCCCTGTCGGCCTCCAGGAGGAGGTCGTTCCAGCTCCGGCTCCTGACGGCCTCCAGGAGGAGGTCGTTCCAGCTCCAGTCGGCCGCGAAGAGGTGGTTCCAGGCTTCAAGGACGCCAGCCAAGGAACCGCTCCTGGTGGTCCTGCAGAGACCACGCCACGTTCCGCCCCTTTGAGTCCGGACTGGTTCAGGTCGGCCCGGTCCCTGGGGTCTCTTGTTTCTCTGTATACAGGAGTCGTTCCTGGAGGTGCCGGTGGTCCCTACAGAGACATGTCTGCGTTCGCCCCGGGGGGTCCAAGGGAAACAATGCCACATCCCACCCCGTCTGCAGAGGCAGCTCCCAGTGGTCCGACCACGTCAGCAGGTGCGTCTGTGTCGTTCCCTGGTGTCCCAGTCCCGGCCAAGTTTGCATCAGTTCTTGGGCTGGAAATAGGCTGACCCGGGCTTCTCGTCTGTCTTAGTCTCTGGTCCTGGCCCCAGCTTCTCATCTGTCTTCGCCTCTGGTCCTGGCTCCAGCGCCACGTCTGTCCCTGTCTCTGGTTCCGGCTCATCGCTGGCTCTCATCCCGTCCGACTGACTGGTGGCCTTGCCCTTGGCGCAGCCTGCCGCAGGGGTGGCGCTGCCACCTGCGTCGTCTGCCACCTCAGCTGTCCTGCCTCTGGGGCAGCTCCCCGCCTCGAGGATGTCGTCGGCTGCCGCGACAGTGGTACAGTCTCTGCCGTCACCGGCCACCTCGGCCTCCTGATGCCTCGCCCACCGGGAGGACGTCGTCGTTCGTGTTGGGTCACTGGAGGCATCTTGTGGAGACATTGGCCTCCTCGGACACTACCCCAGCCCTTGGGGACTAAGTGTGTCGCTCTGCCCCAGCGGCTGCTGAGCAGGATCTCTCCGCGTCGCCATCCCTCGTGAGAGGACAGTTTGGACTTTGATTTTCCTGTGCTGTGGACTTTTGTTGACTCATGTTTTGTTATCGGGTGGGTTTTCTCTGGTCTGTCTGTGTTGGGCGTGAGTTTCCTTCTTGGGGAGTTTTTGGTTGTGCCCTCCTCCTGGTGGTGGTGGTGGTGATGGTTGATTAAGACATTACGGCAAATCACAAATCCATGCACTGCAGATTACCATAATGGAAGGAGTCTTCCTCAGGGTCTTGTATTTGTAGGGCAGGGTGTTGCTCCCCTCTAATAATTGCAATATTGTGGCAGAAAGCCTCTCCTAGAAGAAAGTTCTCATTACTTTAGTGCTGCATAGAAGCGCTCCTGTGAGTGTGAGTGTATGCACTGAAATAAGTGTATAGGACATACATGTACTTACCACAGTGCAGCCTGTTACTTAGGGTTGACTCACGATATATTCATGAGTCATCACCAGAGTCAGACTTGGCCTCCACGTTTGTGATAATATGTGCAGCATCACATATGATCTTGGTGGTGTAAACAATGATACATATCAGTTACAATGAACATAAGAGTAGTCAGTGCACCTGCACATTTATTAATTTTTTTCAGATCACAGATGTTATTAACTGATCATCATTTTTCAGATTAGCCTCACTGAAAGAATCAAATACCACATACCTGCAATCCTGTGAATCTCCTCTTTAATGGCTCTGAGGAGTTTGTGTCAAGGAAACGCTTGAGGTCGAACTATTCTACATACAGTGGCTTTACTAATTTGCTGAGCATCTCCAATGTCATAAAGAAAACTACCGTTTGCAAAAAAAACGTCACTCAACACAAAAAATCTGTTCGGATGTAAAAGTACAGTCATGTGTTGTTGTTTTTTTCTTGTTCTGTCCAGCAGTTTACCAAGCAGCATATCTTGAGCTGAATGCCATGTTGTGATGGACAGCTTTACTTTAACAAGAGGGGTATATATAAAATATATATACTCATTTTGATTTATGGTTTATTTAATGGTTTATTTAGCAAATCCCAAATATGTGTCATGTTGCTGTGTTGGTGGACACAGGACCGCCGGTCTCAGCAGCCACCACACCCCCGCCGCAGGGGACACATGCGGCCAGCCCAGAATCCACCAGTCCCATTGTCCTGGTTCCTTAGGTAGGCAGGCACCCCCAACCACCAGTCACCCCCCCACTACTGTGCCAGACATGACGCAGCACCCGAGCTCCACGCATCCTTACCTGGAAATGGAATTAATCAGAGTATAGTTTTGGTCATTGATTTGATGAAGCAGGCAATGTGTCTAAGGTGGTATAATCTAACAAGCTGTTCAGGTACTGATTAATGCTTAATTTTTTTTTTAGTTTTCCAGTTCATAAGGATGATTTTCTTCGCGTCACAGAGGGTAGAAGTGTGTGATGAGTTTGTCTCTAGATCAAGCCCACTTAGATCTCCTAGAAGACAAAGTGCAGGGGCCGCTGGGATTGGACAGCTTAACTGGGTTGACAGGTGTTCACATACTCTTTGCCAAAATTGCTGCACAGGTGAACATGATCAGAGGAGGAATCTCAGTAGGAATCTATCTGCTGTGTTATCTATACAGTGAGGGCAAATATGTTTGTGAGACCCATTTGGAACATCCTTTGTCCTGTATAGTGAGTTCTATGAAGAATTTTATATTTTATTAGTTGTAAATTTGTATTTTTTGTCAGTCTGAATAAATTAGAACATATATTATTCCAGAACGTGTAATTAGTGGTGATGTTGAGATCAGCTTCCCATTTAGAGATCGGAAGGCTCACTGTCTGGTCTACACTGGAAATTAAGATATAGATTTTGGATACTGTTCTTTTCCCTGATATATCAATAAATCGCTCTATTACTGGTGGTGGTTGCATGTGGATGGGAGTATTCTTACTTTTTGCATTAAGTATTGACTTTAGTTGTTGGTATTCTAAGAAATTGGCACTAGTGATTTCATAGTGGGACACTAATTCTTAAAAAGAGGTAAACTTGTCTCTTGTGAAAACATGTTTCAGATGTGTTATCCCTTTGATATGCCAAGTTAGAAAGTGTATTGCCTTTTTGTTTTGTACGATGTCTGAATTGTTCCAGAGAGGTTAGGTTCAGGGTGTCATGGACTCAGTCACTACACCATTGTGTATGTTCTGTTCCGGTTTTATGTTCTAGTCACTTCCTGCCCCAGCCATTATTAGTTACTGACAGCTTTACTTCCTGCTCCAGACCACACACCTGATCTCCATCTAGCCATCATCTGCCACTACTAAAGCACCACCTCTCACACCAACCCGTTGCCAGATTGTCTTTGTGTATTGACCAGCAATCCAGCGTAACTCTCATGACCTTGTACCTGTGTATGACCTCGATTCTCCTGACCCTGATTCTCGCCTCATCTTTGATCCTGCCTTGCCGTGAGTTTGACCCTAGCCTGCCTTGACCGCCGCTTGCCTAAACCTTATCTGTATTGAACCTGCCTGATCTGTGTACTGACCTTCGCCCGCCTGACTACGAATTAAAGTGAATTGTGTTACCACTCAAACCTTGCCTTCGCTGTGCATGTGGGTCCGCTACCTCGGAAGCCGTGACAGTACAATCTGGCCAAACATGGACCCAGCCAGCGCCGAGACCATCCGAACCGAGCTCCAAGCCCAGGCGGAACGGATCCGCAAACAGGAGGAGCAGACCGGAGTGCTGCTCCAGGAGTTAGCTCAGCACGCGGCGCGACAAGAGGCGCAGGTAAATGCATATGGGGAACAACTGAGGCTACTTACCCAGCAACTCGCTGCGGGGCTGACGCCGGCGCCCGCTCCAGCTGTGCCCGTCGCTCCGACTCCGCGTCCTCCTGCACCGAACGTTCATCTGGGAGCTCCAGCACGCTTCTCCGGAGATTCAGGTGACTGTCGAGCGTTTATCACCCAATGTGAGATCCAGTTTGAGCTGCACGCGCCAGACTTCCCCACCGAGCGAGCCAAGGTGGCGTACGCCGTTTCCCACTTGGCGGGCAGAGCAGAGCTGTGGGCAACGGCCGAATGGCAGAATAACTCCGCCTGTATGAACACTTTCGCTGCCTTCTCCCTAGCACTGAAGCGCATTTTTCAAGAAATAACGCCGGGACGCGAAGCGGCCCAGCGGCTAACGAGCCTCCGTCAGGGCGACCGACCCGCGGCGGCTTACGCCATCGAGTTCCGCACACTAGCTGCGGAGGCGGGGTGGGACTCCACCGCTTTGATCGACGTGTTCCTCGCAGGATTGGCGCGGCGGGTCAAGAACAGCCTGGCGGCCACCGAGCTTCCGTCGGAGTTGGACGAGGTCATCGCGCTCGCCATCAAGGTGGATCGCCGGTTGTGGAGCAGTGACCGCGAACGCAGGGAGGAGGAGCGAGCCACACCCCCCCGCCATCTTCGACCACCGTCTCGCAGCGCGGCGGCCCCACCCAATCTGACGGTACGAGGGATTCCGCAGCCGACCGCGCGTCGGACCACGCCCCATGCCCCGGGATTGGTGGAGCCCATAGAAGTGGTTAGGTCAGTACCCACCGGCGAACCAATGGAGGTGGGGCGGATCCGGTTGCCCGAAGCCGAGAAGAACCGCCGACGGGCACTCGGATTATGCTTGTACTGCGGCCAGCCTGGCCACATCGCTGCATCATGCCCAGTAAAAGCCCCCGCTCACCACTAGCCCGGAGGATAGTGGTGAGCCAGTCTTCTATGTGTCATGCCTCCGCCCGACCCATGCCCACCGTCACCTTATCCGTGAAACCCCAGTCTGTCCAGCAAGCGGTTCTGGTTGACTCAGGTGCCGACACCAGCCTTATGGACTCCAGACTCGTGAAACGGCTAGGGGTTAGCACGGTTCCCCTGCCCGCCTCGATGGAAGCAACAGCCTTGGATGGGCACCGGCTGTGGAGGGTGACTCACCGCACCGGCCCTGTAACTTTGACATTTGCTGACGGCCACTCCGAACAGATTCACTTTCACGTGGTAGAGTCCTCCTATCACCCGGTCGTGCTTGGCTACACCTGGCTTCGCCGACACAACCCCCGCCTCGACTGGAGGACCGGGGAGGTGGTGGAGTGGGGTTCCAGCTGTCACAATTCATGTTTCGGGGCAGGGTCCGAGGCCACGGCAGAACCGGCCCCGGAGCCCAGCATGGAGGAGATCGACCTGTCTGAGGTACCATCCTGCTATCATGACCTCCAAGCCGTTTTCAGCAAGGTCAAAGCCACCAGCCTGCCGCCGCATCGGGCACACGACTGCGCGATCAATCTCCGCCCCGGAACCACGCCACCCAAGAGCCGGCTATACCAGCTCTCCGCTCCGGAACGCCAAGCCATGACGGCGTACATCAACCAGTCCCTGGCCGCTGGCCTCATCCGTCCATCCTCCTCGCCGGCGGGGGCCGGATTCTTCTTTGTGGGGAAGAAGGACGGGTCCCTGCGACCTTGCATTGATTACCGGGGGCTTAACGCCATTACCGTTCGGGACTCCTACCCCTTACCTTTGCTCTCGTCCGCTTTCGAGCTCCTAGCCGAAGCCAAGATCTTCACCAAGCTTGACCTGAGGAATGCTTACCACCTAGTTCGCATCAGGGAGGGGGATGAGTGGAAGACGGCGTTTAATACCCCCACCGGACACTATGAATATCTCGTCATGCCATTTGGACTCACCAACGCGCCGGCCGTCTTCCAGGCGCTGGTGAACGACGTGCTAAGCCCCATGATTAACGTGTTTGTTTTCGTCTATTTAGACGATATCCTGGTTTTCTCTCGGAGTGAAGAAGAACATCGTGATCATGTACGCCAGGTCCTGAGAAAGCTGCTGGAGCACCGGTTATACGTCAAGGCAGAAAAGTGCGAGTTCCATGTCACCACCATCTCATTCCTAGGTTTCGTGATCTCCCCGGAGGGAATTCAGATGGACCCCGTCAAGACGCAGGCTGTGACGGAGTGGCCCGTTCCCCAGTCTCGCCGGGACGTCCAACGGTTCCTGGGGTTTGCAAATTTCTATAGACGCTTTATCCGCCGCTTCAGCACAATCGCTTCCCCGCTTCATGCTCTCACTTCCCCCAGGACAACTTTCCAGTGGACCCCAGAAGCCAATCGGGCATTTTTCCAGCTCAAGGCCAGTTTCACCTCGGCCCCGGTGCTGCAGATGCCGGACCCGGCTCGTCAGTTCGTGGTGGAGGTAGACGCATCTGACTCCGGCGTGGGTGCGGTACTGTCCCAGCGTGATCCTGAAGGTGGGCGACTGCATCCATGTGCCTTCTTGTCCCGCAAACTCTCCCCTGCAGAACGCAACTATGACATCGGTAACCGGGAACTACTCGCGGTCAAGGTGGCTCTGGAAGAGTGGCGTCACTGGCTCGAGGGCGCCGAGCAGCCGTTCCTGGTGTTCACCGACCACAAGAATTTGGAATACATCCAAACCGCTAAGCGTCTGAACTCCCGCCAAGCCCGTTGGTCCTTGTTTTTCTCCCGTTTCAACTTCCACCTCTCCTACCGTCCAGGGTCAAGGAATACCAAGCCGGATGCCCTATCCCGAGTCCACGAGTCAGGGGAGGAGGTGGAGTCGCCATCGACTATCCTGCCTGCGTCTTGCCTAGTAGGGGCGGTCACCTGGTCTGTCGAGGTTCGGGTGAAGGAGGCCACCCGGGGTTTGCCTCCACACCCAGCGTGCCCGCCGAATCGGCTGTTCGTGCCCCCGGAGCTTCGGGGGGAGGTGATCCACTGGGCCCACACCTCCACTTTTAGCTGCCACCCGGGAGTCCAACGGACAGCTTTTGTGGTGGGCAGTCGTTTCTGGTGGCCGTCAGTCCTCAAAGACATCAGGGAGTACGTGGCAGCCTGCCCAGTCTGTTCGACCCACAAGACCCCTAACCAGCGCCCTCCGGGGTTCCTCCAGCCTCTGCCCGTGCCCCATCGACCCTGGTCCCACATAGCACTGGATTTTGTCACGGGGTTACCCCCCTCCGGGGGAAACACAGTCGTCCTCACAGTAATCGACCGGTTTTCCCGATTAACCCATTTCATTCCTCTGCCCAGACTCCCGTCGGCCAAGCAGACGGCTCAGGCGGTGCTTGAGCACGTGTTCCGGCTCCATGGGTTCCCCAAGGACGTGGTCTCCGATAGGGGCCCTCAGTTTGTCTCTCGGTTCTGGCATGAGTTTTGTTCCCTGCTCGGGGCCCAGGTCAGCCTGACGTCCGGATACCACCCGGAGTCTAACGGCCAGACCGAGAGGACCAATCAGCAGTTGGAGACCGGGCTTCGCCTCCTTGCCTCCACCAACCCATCCACCTGGAGTCAACAGCTCCTCTGGGTAGAATATGCCCACAACACCCTGCCTTGCTCCTCCACAGGTCTGTCACCGTTCCAGTGCGCATACGGCTACCAACCCCCACTCTTCCCATCATTGGAGGGGGAGGTCGTCATCCCGTCCGCACATGCCCTCCTTCGCCGTTGTCGACGCACCTGGTTGAGAGCGCGCCGTGCCATGCTCGCAAGTCAAGAGCGCCACAAGAGGGCAGCGGACCGTCGTCGGTCACAGGCACCCAGCTATGCCGTAGGTCAGCAGGTGTGGCTCTCCACCAGGGACCTACCCATCAAGACCCAGTCACGTAAGCTGTCGCAAAGATTCATTGGACCCTTTTTCATAGAGCGTATCATTAACCCATCTTCTGTCAGACTCCGCCTGCCCAGAACCATGCGTATCCACCCTACCTTCCACGTCAGTCGACTCAAGCCATTCCACTCTAGTCCTCTGGTTCCTCCCACGCCCCTACCTCCTCCACCACGGCTCATCGATGGGGGTCCGGCTTACACGGTCCGAGCATTGCTGAACAGTCGGCGGCGGGGCCGGGGGCTGCAGTACCTCGTTGACTGGGAGGGGTACGGACCCGAGGAGAGATCATGGATCCCGGCACGGGACATCCTGGACCCCAGTCTCATTCGGGAGTTCCATCAAGCCCACCCGGACCTCCCTGGGCCGTCTGGGAATCCGCCCTAGACGGGGGGGTTCTGTCATGGACTCAGTCACTACACCATTGTGTATGTTCTGTTCCGGTTTTATGTTCTAGTCACTTCCTGCCCCAGCCATTATTAGTTACTGACAGCTTTACTTCCTGCTCCAGACCACACACCTGATCTCCATCTAGCCATCATCTGCCACTACTAAAGCACCACCTCTCACACCAACCCGTTGCCAGATTGTCTTTGTGTATTGACCAGCAATCCAGCGTAACTCTCATGACCTTGTACCTGTGTATGACCTCGATTCTCCTGACCCTGATTCTCGCCTCATCTTTGATCCTGCCTTGCCGTGAGTTTGACCCTAGCCTGCCTTGACCGCCGCTTGCCTAAACCTTATCTGTATTGAACCTGCCTGATCTGTGTACTGACCTTCGCCCGCCTGACTACGAATTAAAGTGAATTGTGTTACCACTCAAACCTTGCCTTCGCTGTGCATGTGGGTCCGCTACCTCGGAAGCCGTGACACAGGGAAAATTAATTGTAAAATCAGCCACAATTGTGGTTTAAGTGCACTGGCATGCAGGGGACCATGTCAGCTTATCAAACAAGTACACATCAGTCTTTTTATTTATATTTTATTTTTTTGGTTTTACCTTTGTTTGTTTTCCTTTTGTAAACATGTGCTTACTTTCTTCTCCCTGCTCTGCTTCTGTTTCTTCCCCAGAAAAGGTAGTGATTATCGGCTCCCTTGCTGATGCTGCCAGGAGGAGGAGGAGGAGGGGAAGATCCCAGGGTGGCATCCCTGCACCCCAGCCGAGCAACAAAGTCATGGTAGGTAGTAATAAATAATGTATTAAATAGGAATAAATAGCATTCTTATATACATGTAGAAATTCATGATGGGGATCAAGTGCCAAGGTAAGTGCTTTCTTTAAAGTGCTTTTAGAGGTTATAAAATCATGCATAACCATATTAAAGTGGAATAAATATACAACGATATATAAGAGAAGAGACTAGGGTCATGTGTAATTCATATACAGACCACATCAATAAAACCACACAAGAAAATCATGCAAGGTCATGTACAGTACTTTGACCCGGCTCCCTATTAGGTAGGTGCCCCTCCCAGTCTCCAATGGACCCCTCCAGTTCATGTGTGAAAAAATAAGTAGGTGTAATTGTAAATACAGGCATGTGTAGGTGAAGTAGGTGTATGAGTGATTATATTGCACCCACTTGTATATATGCAAATATATGTACACTTGCACTTGTATTTGTAAATTACATGTGGCGGAACAGAGTGGTTGGGAGAAGGAGAAGACGAAGAAAAGGAGGGAGAAGAAAGGCTAAGGTAGGGAAGGATGGAGTTTGTGGTTATTGTAGGATGGGCGGGGGAAGATGGAGGTTATGGTAGAGGGAGCAGATGCAGAGAGGGTGTGTGGGGTCAGGAGCAAGATGAGGGTGAGGTTATGATTAGGAAGGGATGGAGATGGCGGTTGGGGTTAGGGAATATTAAAGAGAGAGACTTTAGGGTTAGGAAAGGGGAGAAAAGAGGTTGTGGTTAGGAAGGGGGATGAAGAGAGAGGTTATGGTTAGGAGAGGGATGAAGGCTGGGTTGGCATTAGGAAGGAGATGAGACTGAAGTGGGGAATGGGAAGCAAAGTGAAGGCCGAGGTATAGTTAGGGAAGGAAAAGGCATAGAGGTTAAAGGTTAAAAGTGAGATGGTGACAAGGTAGAAGAGTTGAGAAAGGTCAAAGTTCCTGACCAATTGTAATTGCCCAAGTAAATACTGACTAAAATCAACACAATCCAGCATAAAAGAGAGGAGGCAGCATCTTTTTCCATAGGGGGAAGAAACACATCAAAACCTTGGTAGTTACATTTTTCTTTTTTCTTTTCTAAAACCTCCAATTAGTCCTAACGACCTTGCTGTAGATTTAATTAGAAATTCAGACCTAGAGGAACTGTAGTTTTAAGTTTCCCTATCCATATTCTCTCCTGCCTCTTTCGCTGGCACTCCGTCCGTGTGGCACATGTCTCAACGCCTGTGATTGATAAATGATGAAGATGTGTTTGAAAGTGTTGCACCAGAGGAGTAGGCAGTCTACCTATTTCAATGCTGTGAATGTGCTGTTTGAGCATTTTCAGGAGGGTCTTGCCTGTTTCTCCCACATACATCTTCCCACAGGCTGCAAACAATGCAATAGACTAGATTGGAACTGTGAAGGTTGAAGCTCCCAAGTGTTGGTGAACTGGCGCCCCCGTGTGGGTGAAAGAGCAACTTATTCTGCCTGAAGGCCCAGTGGTGGTGAGGATGCTTCTGCGTGATGGAATGTCTGCTGAACCGTGCTTTAACAAGCAGATCTTTTAGGTTTTTGTTTTTCCGGAAGGCTGAGATGATTTTGTAATCTTTCAAGTGTTTGTGATTAGACATTGTAGTCTGAAAGTTGTTTTTCCAGAGGTTCTGCAGATGAAGATGGGGTCTAGAGTATGTTGTGACCAACGGAATGAATTCTTTGTCCGTGCCAGATTTGTCTTCTCTGATGCTTCGTCTACTGACCTTGTTCGGTGAGAGAGCAACGGAGTCCAGGGTGGTAAGTGATGACAATGTCTGCTTTTTGATGGATCTTAGGAACCTCCTGGAGTATCCCCGTTTCCTGAGGCTGCTGAATAAGGTGAGGGTGGCATGATTTAGATCCACTTCCCGGGAAGAAATTCTATCGAATCGTATGATTTGTGACTTAATTATGGCTTTGATTGTATGTTTGGGGTGATAACTAGCTTTATGTAGAAGTGCATGTGTTTCCGTTGGTTAGAAATGCACCCGGGTTAGCAGTCGTTTTGTGCCAGATTTTGTGTGCTCAAAGAAGACTGTTGTGTCAAGAAAGTTGACTTCATCCTTCATTGGTCTGCCAGGGGGGACTGCATACGGAACCGTCCAGGTATGTGGATCCTTGTGAATCTTTGGCAGGAGATAGAACTACCTATTACGTGGGGAGTCTGGTCCATAGAGGAAGTCCCTCTGTTTAGCTGAAATAAAGTTTTTATAATAAAGTTTTTGCACTATGTCACGTATCTGTATTAGCGTGTGATTTTGGATGCTATTATCAATGATTCGATAGTAGGTTTTATTGTTTAATTGTCTGTGGGCCTCAAAGGAATATTGTTGCCAGTCCATAATGACAATTTTAACCGGTTTGATAATGATGTATGTCAGGTTCCGGTTCTGTTTTCAGTTTTATTTTGTAACTCTTCCGGTTTCTGTTCACCAGGTTAGTTTTGTTTTGAAAGGACTCTGCCAAACCCTGACAGAACGATCTGGCCTCTGTCAGGGTTTGGCAGAGATCGGACCCACATGCACAGCACAGAGATCTTAGACAGACGGTAGAGTTTAAAGGTTTAATACGGTTTTCGTTATGACAGTCGGTCCAGGTCATACACAAGAGATCACAGGTTTCGGTACAGATGGAGCAGGCTAATTCAGGTCCAGGAACAGGCAGAGTCTCGGTAACAAGATGACAAGGTTTACAGTACCGGTAAGGAGCAGGCTATCTCGGGGTCAGGCGGTCAGGTCGGTATCACTAGAGCTCTCCAGGCGACGGTACAGTTCAGGAGCAGACGGGAATCAGGAGTCAAGAAACAAAACAGGACCGAGGAACATACAGGCAAGATAACGAAGCGCTGGAAGGTGATGACTAGCATACAATGATCTGGCAAGGGGCTATGGGAACTGGTGGTGGTTAAATACACAGGTGAGTGATTACAGATTCTAGACAGGTGTGTGTAAGGAGACCGGGACGTGGAACGGGGCTAATCAGATGAGACACAGGTGCGTAACTGAAAACCGGAAGTGAAGTGAAACTGCTGTGGCGTGACTCGAAAGGGAAGTGCTTACAAAATAAAACAGGAAACTGGAACCAAAACACGGGTGACAAACTAAGTCCTTTCAAAACAAAACTAACCTCCTACATCTCACAGTTTTTGTGGAAAACCAAGCCACCACGAATTAGTTTAAAAACTCTTCAAAAATCCAGACGCTGCAGCGGCCTAGAACTACCTAATTTCCACCACTATTTTCTTGCCAATAGACCATGTCCACAAATGGATAAAACCCATGCCAGAAGACTCCTCCTGGATAGACATTAAACAAACATTTTGTGGAAATATTAATATTAATATTAAATATTAATATTATATCTATATTGTAGATGCCGTTCCTGTCCCCGTCGGCCATGTAGATGCCTGTCTCCGTCGGCCTAGTAGCGGTCGTTCCTGTCCCCGTCGGCCAAGTAGCGGTCGTTCCTGTCCCCGTCGGCCAAGTAGCGGTCGTTCCTGTCCCCGTCGGCCAAGTAGCGGTCGTTCCTGTCCCCGTCGGCCAAGTAACAGTCGTTCCTGTCCCCGTCGGCCAAGTAGAGGTCGTTCCTGTCCCTGTCGGCCAACTAGAGGTTGTTCCTGTCCCTGTCGGCCAAGTAGAGGTCATTCCTGTCCCCGTTCCGGTCAGTCTCGGAGTGGCAGTTCCCGCCGACCTCCAGGAGGAGGTTGCGCCAGCGAGAGTTGCTGCTGCGGTTCCCGCCGACCTCCAGGAGGAGGTCGCGCCAGCTGGAGTTGCTGCCGCCCGTTCGCCTGGGGGGCGCCCCCTCCTGCCACGGCGATGGCGCAGCCTCTGCCGCCGTCGGCCACCACAATCCGGGAATCTCCGGATCATCTCCGTCGGGAGGAGGCTGGACTTGGCTCCACCCTCCCGGACCCTGCCGGCCTCCCTCTCCTCGCCACCACCCTCCATGAGGGAATCCCTGGACTTTGTGTTTTTCCTGGTCATGGACATTTTGTTTCTGTCTTGTGGACTCTTGTTTTGACCCTCCTCCGATTCTCCCTCCACCCACCCTGCTTGTCTGCCTTGAGGGGGTGGGATTCGTTCCCTCCTCCTGGGACCACCCTCCGCCCGCCCTGGTTTGGGGGGGGGGCTTCCGTGGGCGCCGTGGAAGACGCCCTAGGGGGAGGGGTACTGTCACGATCTGGGGTTTTTGTTTCTTGTGTCCTGTTTTAGCGCAGTAGTTCCTGTTTAATTTTGTACTCTTCCGGTTTCTGTTCACCAGGTTAGTTTTGTTTTGAAAGGACTTAAGTTTGTCAACAGTGTTTAGGTTTCAGTTCCTGTTTTATTTTGTAGCACTTCCCTTTCGCGTCACGCCACAGTAGTTCCCGCTTCACCTCCGGTTTTCAGTTACGCACCTGTGTCTCATCTGGTTAGCCCCGTTCCACGTCTCGGTCTCATTACACACACCTGTCTAGAATCAGTAATCTACCCACCTTGTATTTAAGCTCCACCTCTCACCCTCGTAATTTGCCAGATCGTTGATTCTTTGATTCTACTACCGCACGTTCCAGCATTCTCTAGCTCGGCTTATTCCGTTGTTGATCCAGTTCCGCACCTCTGACCATCGCTTCTCGCCCGATCCTGACCGGTATTGTTGATCTCTGATTCTGTTGCCGAACTCTGCCTGTTTTTTGGACCTGTCTACGCCTGTCGATTCTGTCCCTGCGATCTGAGCCTTTTGTTAATCCTGCGTATGACCCAGACTGCCTTGTGACTTCGCTTCTGGAATAAACCCACATTTTTTCATCATCCACATCGTGTCCTGGCGCTGTGCATTTGGGTCCTTTATATGCCGTTCGCTGACACTGTACAGATAACACAGCAGATAGATTCCTACATGCATTCTGGTCATGTTCACCTGTGCAGCAATTTTGGCAAAGAGTATGTGAACACCTGTCAACCCAGTTAGGCTGTCCAATCCCAGCAGCCCCTGCACTTTGTCTTCTAGGAGATCTAAGTGGGCTTGATCTAGAGACAAACTCATCACACACACTTCTTTCTGCCCTCTGTGTCGCAAAGAAGATCATCCTCATGAACTGGAAAACTAAAAAAAAATTAAGCATTACTCAGTACCTGAACAGCTTGTTAGATTATACCACCTTAGACACATTACGGACCGTGGGTCCTCAGGCTCTACCCTTTCAGGCCGACCCTCCACTCTGGGCGCGGGGGCATCTTCTGGCGGGCTCCCTAGGGACTGTGGGTCCCCAGGCTCCACTCTTTCAGGCCGACCCTCCCACCAGGGGGAGTGTTTGCCCCCGGTTCTCATGGGGCGAACAGCGTTGACCCCCGGCGGCCCACTCTGGCCTCGGGTGCTGTCTCTGTGGCTGCTGCAGCTCTGCCTGGGGGGCTCTGTGTGGGCGGCTTGGGTTGCAACACCTGCCCTCCTGGAACTGAAGGTGCATGAGCTCCCTGGCTGCTAGGATTCCTTCCTCTGCTTGCTGGATGGGCATAGTGGCCGAGCCCCTCACATCACCCTGGCTTCCACAAGTGGCATTGTTCATCCACCAACGTTTGCCTCACCCTTTGGGTGAATAATATTAAGCTACAGCCTTACTAACCTTGTAGTGGGACACTTTCCAAATCCAACTGTAAGTATTATTGATACTTATAACTACCAATATCAATAATGTGTGAATATGGAATTTGTGGTGTTGTATGTCATGACTTTTATTAAGTAGTATGGGATATGTATAATAATGCACATATGTATGTATATTATATGTATATGCTTGTATGAGTATGTGCACATACCTTAGCACTATTATTGGTATTAGTATTAATCTCCAAGGTAAACCACAGTACAAAAGTTGTTCAGTTATGAATGTGTTAGCCTAAGGTACATCCCTGCTTCCTTTTTTTTTTTTTTTTGCTTCGATTGTTTACTTAACAGATTTGCTTGGTTTCAGCAGCTGGTTGCACATATTATATTGCATATATTCTATATATACTCTTCTTGTTAAAGCAAAGCTGTCCATCACAATATGGCATTCAGCGTAATATATGCTGCTTGCTAAACTGCTGGACAGAACAAAAAAAAAAAAAAACTAACCTGGTGAACAGAAACCGGAAGAGTTACAAAATAAAACTGAAAACAGAACCGGAACCTGACAATGTAGGGGTTGTTTTGCAGGCTCCTTATGGCTCGTTTATCCTGCACTGCGAGGTGGTTCATTTTATCCAGCGGAGGCATAAGGCGATTCAGGGCTTGGACGTCCACACAAATAAGGGGCTTGGTCTCCATGCTCAGCTTTGCCCAAGGCTCCCAGCTGGATGGCAGGGTGAATGGTGGTGCTTCGGAATCATTTTCCTGGAAGTGATCGGCTAGTTTTAATCTCCTGTGGTGCCTGTATAGGTCCCTGCGCAGTGCAGCCTGGCCGAAGGAGTCCGGAGTGGGAATGAATGAAAGGCCTTTCTCCAGCAGGCCCACCTGAGCACTGTTTGGCTGGAAGAGTGTGAAGAGGTTCAAGATGTTGGAAGAGGAGTCCCAAGACACATCAGCCGTCGGATTGAGGTCCCCACTGGTGTCCAGACAACGGTGGCTGGGCGGATCCTGGAGGTGAGTCAGGTTGGAGGGAGGATGAACCAGGGAGAGAGGTGATGGACAAGTAGGATCAGAGGGGGGGGGGGGCAAACTGAGTTAGGGGTCCGTGGTTGATGAGAGGTGGTCGTTTGTGGGTATCCTGATTAGGTTCTGAGCATGTTATAAATTTATCTGCAGTTCTGTGCACCAGGTTTGAAAGATGCGTCCAGCCGTCTCCGGTGTCCAGTGCACGTCGTCATGGGTTGTGGAGAACAAGCTACTTGGCAGGGGTCCCAAGAAAGGGAGGTTGCTGGAGATAGTCATTTATTATATTGAGATTGACCTGCTGTAACTGTGGAAGAAGTGGTGAGTAATTTATAAGAGGGAATGCAATCCTGGCATTAGGAAAAACAGACAGTGCCCTTCTGTATATGAGGCGTAACTGCTTGATGGATGTTTTGCGTGGGTCCTGATCTTTGTTGTTTATTCCCACTGACAGGACCACCAATTTGACAGCAGGGTGCTCTGGAGTTTTGTCGAGGAGGTGTTGGAAATTATAGAGTGCAGCCCCAGGATAGCTGTCAATTTGGATGTTGTCCTTGTTATGAGGTGGGATACGAGCGAGATTAGAGTCACCTAGGAACCAGATAGTTTTCTTACCTCTGAGGTGCCAGTCTAAGATATTTCTGCCTTTCCTGGCTTTGTGTATGTTTGGTAAGCATAAAGCTCTGGATTCTGGATTTGGTACTGGCATGTTCTCTCTCTCACTAGTTCCCTGATCTACATCGTGTGTATAGGCCGAGGCAGTTACTGTCACATGTCCCATAGAGGTGGCTTTGGTGGGATCAGACGGGCTCAAGCTACAATTACAGTCTGTGTAGTTATACACTTCTGGCCCTTTTGTCCTCATTTGTTTTCCCACCACCTCTTGTGTTGGCATAGTCAGGTAAGACATGTGGAGTGAGGATAATTCCTCGGCCTCACGCTGTGGGAGGACAGAAGGATAAAGGTTATTTCCCTCATTTTCCAGAGGGGTAATAACAAGTGATGGATTACAGTCCTTCACTACTACATTAGAGTAAGGAATTTCTGAGAACTGATGAAATGTGGTGTCTTGTGTGTGTTTTTGTTTGTTTCTGTTCTTTGTTTCTGTGTAGCCATCACTCCTGTTTCTTCTTTGCCTGCATGGTGTCATCCTGGATGTGAATTCTTCTCCTGATAAGGGTGAAGACCCAATCAAGGGCAGACGCCCTTGATTGGGTCTATAATGAAGAGAGTGTTGCGAGATGACGACTGATAGACCTGGTGGAACCTGTGGAAGCAGGGGGACTGAAGGTGATATAACAATGTTACTCTGTGAAATGGAGGAGGTAACTAAGGGGGGAGGGGGTGTGGATGGTCCGGAATTGCCACTTCTTTCATCCACAGACTAGGCTAACTTCTTTTTCTTTGGGTGTAGATTGGTGGTTTGTCATTCCATCCTGTTCATTGTTTCGGGGTTGCGGGGTCCCACTCAATCTTCTTGTCACATCTATCCCCCTCTGCAGGGGGGGGGGACTTCCTCTGGTCTCAGGTAAGGGTGGGAATTCCTCCCTGTCCTCCAGGTCTAGTTCTGCTGGAACCTCCACCCTGGGTGACTCCACCGGGGAAAGAGATGAGGAACCGGAGACGTGTAGCAATTCAGTGCCTTTCTCCAGTAGGGAACGAGCTGCTCGGATTGTGGTGTGGGCTAACTTGGTTTTGTATCGTTTTTGGGCCCAATTAATTGCAACCCTGAAGGCAGTATCATTAAAGGGGGGATGATTATATTCTAAAATTATATTCAGCTAGTGGTCTTGAAGAATGCACAAGTTGTTTAGCATCCACTGTTGTGTGTTTTTTTTTTTCCACAGCTGCCCTGACCTGTTCTGTGGGAGATGAGAGCTTGATGAAGCCTGTAAGTTTTCTAACATGCTTAGCCATTCCTTTGGGTGGCACTTGAGTGGAAATGGCCTTATCAATGATGTTCTTGTGATGCATAGCCTGCATGAGCTTGAAATAGCTTTTACAGAGCTGTCTAGTGGCTTCATCCAATGCTACACGAGGAGCCTGTAAAGGAGGCCCCACCTGTTCTGTACTGCTAGTATTTTGTGTTTTCCTCACTCTGCCTTTCCTGAGATGTGAGTATTTTCTATTGTGACTCTCCCCTTGATCTAAGGTTGCTAAGGTCCCTGTTGGTAAGCTGGAGTAAGCTCTCTTGGACCTGTGAACAAAAGACATGGTCAGTCTGGGACCTACCTTTTGGGCCAGACGTCCAAGGCCCCAATGCCAGTGTCCCTCCCGTCAGGTCTCTCATTGACGGTGGAGTGGTAGATGATGGAGTGTCCGGAGGGATCCTGATATCCACTGGGTCTGTGTTGGTCAAAAACTCAGTCCTGCTGGCTCAGGTAAGATGGTAATTTAGTCGCGCTTTTACAAAAAATTCCATATCCCACAGGTGGCATGTGAGGAGAGGCTGATGGTAGGTGGTAGCCGTGTAGCTAGCCCGTTAAGTAGATCCCTGACTGAGCTGTCAAAAGCCTACTAAAAATTTTATTCCAAGTAGAACCAATAAAATAGGTTAAAATTGACCCAGTTGGTCAGTGTCACTCAATAGGAGTGAAAATAGTTAAAAAGGTCAAAGCTTAATCCAGCTTAAAAGTCCCTAACGTTTCGCAGTTAGCTGCTTCTTCAGAGGGTTGTATTACAGAGACTGAGCAAAAGGTAGATAAAACCTTGGAGGAGAGGAAGCAATGTCCCTCCTCCAACATACATGCCACCCTGTGATTAGTTTAATCCTACCTCGCCCTGTCTACCTGCGCTGATGTAACCAATCTATGGGAGGTTTTTGCTGTGCAGGTGCAGAGGCTGTCGATGATAGGTTCAACTTAATTAGAACTAAAAGGGGAGAGTCTCAAAGTGAATTGAGGATGTTGATCTGAGAGGTCAAGGCAAAGGAAGTACTTCAAATGTAGGTGTATACTTCCTTTATAAGGTTGTTGTAGTAACTCTGAACACAGCGCAAATTCCAAATCAAACATCTCTAGAATTGCAGGGTCTTGAATGGTTGAAAAACCTAGTTGCCCAACTACGTCTTCCGGCACTGACTGAACCAAAAACAGCGCCCTATCTACCTGCCTATCCCTATCTTCTTCTTGTCCACTTTGCGCAGACACTGGCCCCTTAATTCTTTTCACTGCCACCCCATCAACGTCATGCCTATCCCCCGAGGTCACACTTTCAACCATGGGTGGGCAATCCTTGCGCACCAAAACCTTGTCCTTAATCAAGTCTCTGCTGTCCCTTGAAACTTCATTCACCATCAGAGGTTCGATTCCACTGACTCCAACTTCCCCAGTGGCCTCGCTTCTGGAAAGTGAAGAATGTTCCTCTCCACCATCAATCAAAGCCTCCCTCGCTGTGATGTCTACATTTTCAGCCTGCTTTTTGCCATCTACCAAAATTTTTGGCTCCCCTGCACCAGCATAGTTGGTCACCATAACGTGTCTTTCGGACTGTCCGCGATTGCCCTGGATTTGTAGTAGATGTGGTGCTTGCGTTTGTGCTGGAAATGTATCAATGTGTGATGGCAGAGGCGTGTTTCTGCATGTGGAACAGAAACACAAGGGAAATGCTGCTTGTCAACCCCTACACAAGCGGTCTGCCTGAGTGGTGGCTTGGTGCAGTTCTATAGGCTCATTGAATTTCAGCACCGTCAGTCAACATGATCAGCCCGGGAAGAATCTCCAATTTACTGCACCCAGTGCCCTACAGCTACCTAGCAGCCTCTGCAAAAGTCTTTGTCCTGTTTGGGCAGTCCCTGTAAAGGTGTCCAGGCTCACTGCAACTGTGACACATCTTGCCATAAGGACACCCAGATGCCACATGTCCCTCCCGCCCACAGAGATAGCACTGCAAGCCCGTACAACCACCTCCATGTGACCATGCTTCTTGCACCATCTACAAAACAGAGGTTGACCTGCATAAAACAGGTAACCTCTGTCAGCTCCAAGTTGAAAAACTGCCGGTGGGTGCTTCCAACCATCTACCCCCTCCTTGTCTTGATGGAGCAGAACCTGAAACTGCCTCCGCCCTGTCCAAAAGCCCAAGGGATCCTTCTTGTACCTTGCTGCTGAAATCACCTCTGCAAAGCGTCCAAGGAAATCCCTCAAAGCGACATCAGTCACAAATGGGTTGAACATGTGCACTGTGATAATTCGAAAATTAGGTTTGTCCAGGCTCACCACACTAAAAAAATGAAAGGGCAGCTAGCCAAAATGCTCTGATGCAACTCAGCCAAAGCAAAAGTCACATCATACGCTCTTGCCTGTTGGTTCCACTGCAGGCAAAAAACATCCCCCAACTTCAGTTGCAGTTGCTCCTTCACCACTCGTCTGCAAAATACATCCCTTGGCATCACATCCTGTCCCTCCAATTTCCATTGGTAACGTATGGTATACCTTATTCCAACACTTGGCACAGCACCTCCTTCCCTTCTGGCATCCATGACTTCAACCAGCAAAAAAAGAGGAAGAAAAAAAATAACAACCCGCCGCAACGTCGCAGGGGGGGGGTGCACACTCACAATAACCGTACTCGGTAAGAAACAGATACTACACTTGATCTTAGCCAAAAGGCTGAGAAGCATGACCTCTTTGCTTCCAGAGGCAGCCTCCTCTGGTCCTGCTCACTGGTCAGGGTGCTGTGCGTTGAGCTGGACAGACAATGGTGTCTGCTTAGCCCCACCCACGCCCCTACTCTCTGTGCATATCCGCGGGCCTTCTGCAAGGTAGCCATGCTGTGCTTCAATGAGAAACAGGCCAAAGGAAGTTGAGGCATTGACATTTCATGTCAGTGCATAGTGACAACTTCCCCACAGATGTATTCAAATGTAGCTGTGTCACATGTTTACTGACACGGTGGAAAGTCAAAATATTCCCTCCAGTGAAATAGTAAGAACTTGATCCGTTTCGAATTTGTCCTTTACATGAAAGGACACAGCTTTACATAGAGATGCCTTTAAGCCTCCAATTGACCCTTAGCTAACTTACTAGCATGTTTTGTAAACCTGGGAGGCAGAAGCAGCGCTGGCCAGACAGCGTTAGCTTGACACTGTCTTGTAATTTGCAACAAAATCATTCAGGCCTCATTCAAACAGCTCACATCATCCAAATGTCTACACGCTTAGTTAGTCTCAAAGGCCACGCTACTATAGTCGGTTCAAAGGTGCGGCACCACTACATCGGCTTATTTGCTGCCAGGCTAGTGGCAGCCTGTCAGGCCACACCGCGACTTGAGGAAGGTTTTTCCCAACAGCTGGTCTATAAGGCACTCATCGCATCACGTTTGCCGTGCTTGCTCAGGCAGCACATATGATAAATTGGAATCGATACAGAGAAGATTAGCATGGCCCCTGCGAAAGGATGACATACAAATTCATAAAGCGTTTTCACATTTTGATGTGCCTTCATTCCTCCTAACGGAAGCACGACTTTTTTCAGACATAGATGTGCATGGCTTGTTTACAGATTTAAAAAGATGAACTCAGTGAGGTCACATTTGGTGCAGAAATTGTTATATGTGTTTGCTCTGGAAGTGGTAGGTTTGTGGGTAGAACAAAGCCGAAAGTGGGAAGAAAGTGCTTGTGATCAAAGAGATCTGAGGGGGTGTGATATTACAACTCCGAAACAGAGTCATACTCAAACGTAGCTGACACGGCGGAAAGTGCAGTCATTCCACCCACTGACGTAGTGCTGACTTGACCCATTGGTACTTTGCCCTGCCTACTGGAGCAAACGATGCCACAGGAGGCTTCCTGTAGCGTGCGCATAAATGTGTGTTCTTCACAAAACTGTGATGGCACTGCCCGCAGGTAGAGCCTGCCAAAAATCATATCAACTCGCCAGTATTCCTCTCCACGGAAGTCTTTAGTAAAAGGCGAAAGACTTGTTTTGAAGAGAAAACAGAGCTAAGATGGCCCGGCACCATAGCCAAAGCCAAAGTGCCTTCTTGTACAAGCCACAGTCGTCACAAGACGCGTGCCTCTGTCTTGCAGTGTTTCACAGGCCTCTCCCCCTTCCTGTAGCTCTGCCAACCAAACAGGCAGGAACCAAGGTGTGCCAAAGGTCACGTGCCAGCCCAACCACACGGGCTCAAAGGAGCCTATTGCCGTGTATGCATATTGTCCTTCAACTGGAAATAAGGGGAGAGCACCAACGCAGTCCCCCACCAGCACGAATTATGCAGTCAAGATTCCCCCATTTTGGGAATTCGCAGGGGTCTGACAGCCAGAGTGCAATGGCCGAACAACCTTCTTGATCATGGTATCTCCCCTGCCAGTTAAGTATGCCTTGCTCCACCAACACTCATGGAGATTCCTCCCGGGAATGCCTCCTGATCATGTTGACTGACGGTGCTGAAATTCAGTGAGCCTATAGAACTGCACCAAGCGACCACTCAGACAGAATGCTTGTGTACGGGTTGACATGCATCATTTCCCCTAGTGTTTCTGTTCCACATGCAGAAACGTGCCTCTGCCATCACACATTGCTACATTTCTAGCACAACGCAAGCAAACGCAAGTCGCAGACAGTCCGAAGGACATGTTAACACCTCAGGCCTTGATAAACAAGACTTGGAGATACTTGAAAAAGTTGCCCAAGACCTCGGAAAGAAAAAGAATAAAACAGCCAACGTTTTGGTGGTGACGGCTGTAAAATCAGGCTCCCCACCAGATTTGATTGGGGAAGAAGCATGGTACCGAGGTCCATCAGAAACCGGCCCCCCACTGATCCAAAACACAAAGACAGATACATGCCCCACTCAAGAGTATGAAACACCTAGTGGTTCAACTAAATTTCAACAAGTCCCCCAGTGAGGATGAGTCTCTTATCCAGGGTGAACCACCTTTCCGCCATTTCCTTGGTAACCTCACTGAAAAGGGGATTGCACAAAAATTTTATTTAGCTGTGACACTAGAAAGCACATTGAATCATGAAGCTCCCCTTGACACAGCTGCGGATATCACTTTGGTGTCCACTGCCCTGTTTAGAAAATTGAAAGCAACGGTTCAGCAGACAGGCAAGAACCTACAACTGCACTCCTGCTCCCTGAACATCAAACCTAACACCAAACAGCCTAAAAGGAACTACACTTACAGCAATGGCTCTGATCCATGTGACTGTTGGACCCATGAAACTGGTCCACCCAGTGTACGTTTCCCCTATTGACATAATCCCTCTGCTGATAGGCAAAGACCTGCTGAACTGCTTGGAACCCATAATTGACTTCAAGCGCTCCCAGATCTATGCTCAGGTCCGTGAACCTTTGCCCCTTTCCCATCACCAGCCTGCAGAGACCCGGCGCTGTGCCCTTAACCTTACAGTGCCCTGCGACCCATCTAGCGAACCTGCTGTGGGAAACACAAACACAGAACTTGAGACTGACTCTTTGACCTCAACCCAAGTGGCATTGCCAACCACTGAGCTTCTGACTTAGCAAGACACCTTATGCACTCTGGAAAACCCCACTCTTCCAGGGGATTTCTGTCCAAGAGTCCTTAAAGGCATGAAGCTTGAAAGTCATCAGGTGATGTAGTCATGATGTAGCTCATGCACTTTGGGTGGACAAATCTGACATCAGCGCAGACCTATGTGAATCTCTCTTGCAAACCTATCAAAGCATCCAGTTTGTAGCCAAAGCCAGTCGTTTCACCATGGATCCTAATCCAAAGGTTGTGAAATCAGCTGGAGTCTGTGCACTCAAAATACAATGGAACAGGAGTGACCTGACACACTCCTTTCTGGTCATATCTAATCTTCCATACTCCTTCTATGTTGGTAGCGACCTGCTTGTCCGCATGGATGTCCAGGTTGATACCGTCAACAACATCCTTTGGTCGCTTACCGGTGTGAACACCTCTGCAACCATTGAGGACCCAGATGGTCTGAAATCAGGACAAACAATTCCAGAAGCATGTCAAGTAGCTACAGCACAGCCAGTAGTGATACCAGCTCATACTAACTACAAGGCCATACACATTACCATGCAACCTGGACAACACTTGAATCATTCCCAAGCATTCTTCCAACCTTCTAACTTCCTTTGCCCTACGACTCAGCCTAGATGCCACTCATTTGCTGGAAATACAAAACAGAGGTATGACAAGTGGAGTTGTCACAGGAGCCACACTTGGCTCAGCCGGACCCAAACAAAGAAAATAACCTGCCTGACACACCTGTAAGCGTAACACAAGCACCGAATGACGACTTTACAGCCCAGGTTGACAAAGTAGTTGCAGAGGCAGATGCCCTGCACACCGACAAGGAACAAGAAAAATTGTGCGCTCTCCTCCAAATGTATGGCCTCGTTTGCTAAAGACTCACTAGACTGTGGACTGACTAACATTCACACAGTGCAAATACCCACCTCCCCAACTCTCCGCCCACGTCCGTGCATCAATACAAGATTCACATTGTCTCCTATGAGCCAGTCCAGGAAATCATAGATAACTTACTTGAAAAGGGGATCATTCGCCATGAAACAGCACCTATTCAGCACCACTATGGCCAGTGATTAAACCAAATGGCAAATGGCGGTTAACCATTGACTACCGCCAGCTTAACAAACAGGTCCCTCTATCCAGATGGCCTATGACTCAGCTGCAGCAAGAGCTCCCCAGAGTGAAAAATACTAAATAGTTTTCCACCACTGATGTTGCCTCAGGGTTCTGGACCATGCCAGTAACACCAAGACCAAGACAAACTGGCATTCACCTGGGCAAACAGGCAGTACACTTTCACTAGGTGCCAGTTTGGCTATGCTAACTCACCAGCGGACTTCAACATTTTCCTAAAAAAGGCGTGCCCTGAAAACATTTTGCAACTTCACAGCTTCCTAGGCATATGCAATTACTCCCGTCAGCTCATAGAGGACTATGCTGACCTAGCTAAACCTCTAACAGAGCTCCTTAAGAAAGACACCCCTTTTGTCTGGGGTGTGAAACAGGAAAGAGCGATGCAAGCTCTGAAGACCTGATCGTTGCTCGTATTCCATATAAAAGAGAACAAGGACTGAATAGGTATGCTGTTAATTGCTACGATCGTCTGTCAATAAAATCTAAAATGATAAACCTGCCTCTGTGCAGCCCCATGACTAGCCTATCCTGACAGCACTAAAGAATTCCACCTGCAGGTGGGATTCTCAACACATGCCTGAGTTCTGGTCTCTACCAGTTACATGAGCAAGACAAACATGTGGTAGCAATGGGTGCAAAACTCTTGCACCCATGAAACTGTGAAAAAGCCCGTTTAGCCACAACGGGCTTTTTGTGTGTGTGGGCTGTAAAATACTTTTTCAACTATCTGGGTGGACAGAAGATAATCATTGAAACAAACTACCAACCTGTCTCTCAACAGCCAGCGGATTAGAGAAGGCGTTGTGACAAACGCCTGTGTGGCCACTTGGTTAATGTCTTTACAGAGTTTTAATGTGGAGGTGTGCTATGCTCAAAACCGTGCGTTCCCTCTGGGCATGGACCTTGCCGCATGTCAATGTTGCACCTCTGAACCCCTGAATGACATGCCTCCAATCATGAACCAATCAGTCCCAGAACCTACGCGCCACCACTATTTTGATCAAAATGCAATTCTAAATATGATCACTGCTTATGTGAATGGTTGCTCATTTCATCACCAAACTCAAGTGCGTGCAGAGGTTGGTGTGGAGTGGACCAATGATGAGCCCAGGGAACCTCACTTTCTCTTAGGTGCTCAATCATCTCAATAGGCAGAAATTGCAGGTATTCTAATCACACTGCAACTAGTTGCTGCACAACAGATCCACCTGCTTTTCATATGCACTGACTCCAACTACAGTGGTAGCGGTTCAAAGTGACTAGCGTTTTTAGTGCAGTACCGACGCGTCGCCACGGTGCAGCGATTGCGTCGCTGACTGAAGATTTTTAATCCATGCAGCCGGCCGGAAAAAATCAGGAAGCTAGTCTCGTTTTAACCACCAGGTGGCGCAGCGTTGATTAGAAGCCTCCAAAGCACTACAGCGTACTGTAACTGAGATCCGACTGTTCATTTCTAGCTATTACACATATATTACAGACCTATTTTACTGTTAAGCATCTGTTGTGTGGTCAAATGTGGAGGAGTATGAAGCGCAACATCAAATGAATATCGTCGCATTCAAATTGAAACATTATCTATGACTAGTCATTATGTGGTGCCATTCCTATATCCTCCATTATTCCAGTGGTTAAGATGAATGACTGTTTTTTTCCGTTTTTATTGCTTTTACTTTGCATTTTTTTTCTTCCGTAATTTGTTTTCATTCTCCTCCGCTTTTTTGTGTCTCTTAATAGCAGACGTCTCATCCATACCACATAATTCCATGATTTTGCGTCGCGGTTTAATTAATATAATTTGAATGCGCATGGCCAAGTAAAGACGTAGAGCGCAGTCCATCTGCGACTACAACCGCTTATTTAGGTTTTAAACTTCCACAACTTGTTAATGAATGTTTTCCAATAGTTTTAGATTTTACGTAAATAACTGTAATAATCATAGAAATTTGTTCTACAGCAGTTGTCGATCTTAATTTTGACAGGACGCCAGAAATCAGCAGATCTATAGCGACGCATTGCAGCAACATGTTTGTTCCTACGTGTTTACTCTGTGTCTGCAGAACGGCAGTTTGACCTGTTTTGACTGCGCATGTTATTGTAAATGAGTGGCTGAGATCAATCTTAATCAGCCCGTGTATATTTTCAACATTTTCAGCCTGTGTTTCATTTCTCTTGCGATGAGCGGCAAACGGATTTTAATCAAAGCACCGCCGAACAAACCAATAAACCATGAAAAAATATTTGTTTTTTACAAAAAGACACGGAATTGGAGTTAATATGTTTTTATTGTTTAGAGACAAACGGAAAACACAAAAAGTTGATTCTCTCATTACCTGTGCTTATAATTTGGTGGAGGCATCAAACTCTTACACAAACACAGGCGTGTTTCGGAGTCATGTGTCCAGACAGAGAGTGACCAATACACAAATGTATGGATGTCCAAATGCAGGCTACGAGAGAAACGGGGTTCAAAACTTTGATTTCCCATTCGGCCATCCATCCGCCTTCACTGGCTTCTCGTTTCTATTGCTATGGGCGGCAAACAGATTTGAATAAAAGCACCGCCTTACAAACCAATAAACCGAGCAAAAACATTTTTAACAAAAACACAGGGAAGGTATGTGCAATATCAAATGAATGCACCTGTCAGCGGTGAAGACATCAACTCTATTCAGTCGCTCTTCAGTTGCTACTGCCATCTCCTCCCCAGTTCACACACCTTAAAGCGTCCGAACAAATGAATGCG
>NC_040897.2:2433626-2476385 GCF_900634795.4 Betta splendens
ATTCAGTTTGACCTGAGCTCAGCGCTGCACAAACAAACAAAACACATGCACATGCTCACTTTGATGAGGCGCCGCGCTCAGACAAGCTAAGGCTGCGTTTTTCCAGGCTGCTGCAGTGGCCCCAGGCCAAAATAGATCGTGTGTTTGCGTGCACACATGTGCCGCCTGCTCGCTTGAATAAGCAGCTCTGTCAGGTAGAGGAACAAGGAGGCGTATTCAGGAGCCTGCCCACTGTGACTCAAGTATATAAGGTGGAGGCTCTGCACTGGTTTCATACATCAATAGAAGCAGTTTAGTTCTGGGCTGGCTGAGTTTTCATAACCACTGAGTCACAACCTTCAGCTGCGTTTTCTCTCACCTACAGGTTATTTCCGACTACATTGTGTATTAGTTTTGTCTATGTGTGTGTGCACAGCTATGCTCCTGCCTGATGGCGGTGATAAAGACAGAGAAGGAGGCAGAGGTGAGGAGAGCTGCTGTCCATGTCATCGCCTCGCTGCTTCGAGGACTTGGTGACAAAACCACCCAGGTACATGTCCAATCCACGTTTGAGCCAGATAATGTTACAATGATATGATCTGCAGCTGTCAGTCATTGTCTTTTGACTGGTTAACTTGTATCACTGACCTTGAACAGATGTAATGCAGTAGGATGTTGGGTTGCATGTTACATGGAAGCTAAAGGTGGAAGCCAGGCAACGTGCTGCTCCTTTCCTGCCTCCTCCTGGGTTGGAGTGGGCTCCATTCCTCTTAATTTTCTTTCAGTATCAGTCAGTACAAATTGGGACAGATGTGATAACAGTTCCTGTTCATATCTGGTTCCTACTTTGACCTGAGTTGCAGCTTGTGAGCCACAACTTTTATTCAAAGCATATTGCTGTTTCACCTGAGACATCTCAGTTTAATCTTGGTCATTTTTATATTTCTATAGAAAGACTGCAAGCACTATGATGTAGGAAAGTGGGCACCATGGCCCCAAGAAATGTAATGCAGTTGAAAATAATAACAGAGCGTAAGGTCACTACTTCACTACTGATACGTTTACAACCAGTCTCTGCTGAAGTGTTCTTGGACAGTCCAGGCATCACATCACTGTTCCTTGGACCCCTAAAATTGAAACAGACGTCTGCAGGGGAACTGATGGACTCGTGCTTCTGTAGACATACTGTCCTAGTCTTAAGAACTGTATAACTACAAAGGATATAATTTTAACTTGGTATGTTTGTGCTATAACAAGCTATATACACTTCAACAAAAACAAATAATGTGTTCTCCTTCCTGTGGACAGTCAGTACAGACATATCTACTGTATATGTGACCTCATGGCTCAAAGTGTAGTGGAGCTTCTGAAGTTGTCCACCTGCTAGTCCAGGACCAGGTCTAATTACTGGGACAGCTGGAGCAGCAGAGCAGCTGGATGGCTAATGATACACAGCGAGGCATGAAAACAAATGAGAGGGACAGGCCCCACACACACAGACGCACAAAGGTGAAGCCGGGGTGCAGATGTGCTGGCCAGGTGTGGTGAATGGTGGAGGAGGTGCTGCAGCATCTGAGGAGCTAATAAACTGTGCCAGTAGCCAGAGATCCATTACAAGGCAAAGACGTGTAAATGCCGGTTCTGTGCTCCGTGTCCTAGGTTCTCACAGATGTTCTGCTGGATCTGTACCGGGCTCTAAAATGGGCCATTCGCTGTGACCCAGATGAAGTGGTGGTGCTGCATGCCCAGCTGGCTCTGGAGGAGCTCGATGGCGTCATGAAGAGGCTCATCTTTCCTCAACAGAAGCTGGAGAAGAAGATCGTCGTCCTGCCGTAGAACTCTGAGCCGTGTTCTGCCTGTATGGACGACAGTGAGTCGGAACACTCCACCACAGGGACGCACTGTTGTTCTGTTCAGTCACTGCCATCTGGTTTATATATTTTATATAAAATCCTGTAAAATGACTCTGCAGTCTAAAGACTTATTTTTGCTCATCTTCCTGATGCAACACGTGGCTAAAAGCTGCCGATGCTGAAGTCACTGATTCGTGTCATAATAAATTTGACTGACTAGACGCTAAGTGATTTAAAGAGTTAGTACTGTAGCTTTTATTGAGCAGTACCATCCATTAGGCCAGGCCCTTCCTCTGCTCCTCCAGGTTACATTAACAGCACATTTACAGCTCTCATATAGTGTTAGAAGCCATATTGCTAAATATAAATCCTGATGAGGTCTGATCATGTCCCCTAGCTTCATGTAGCTCCTTTGGTTACGTGGCTACAAGCATTAGATGGAATGATTTCATCTTGTGCATTTAGTGGCGACAACAGCTGGACTATGTCAACAGGGCAAAACGGGATCCTTCAAACAGAGTCGGGCTGAAAGTTGAATGAGACATTCCTTCCTTTGTGTCCTCCAGCAGCAGTGTATGAATCTGTGTGAACGCGCCGTGGGCAAACACCAGCTTGGGTCAGTGGGCATTTTTCCCACTGCAGAGTCGAGCGGTGGTGGAAACCAGCTTTTTAAACACTTTTATTCTAATAATGTTTTTAACACCTCTGCACTTCTACAGAGTAGAGTAGGCCTCCACCTCGTGGTTTAACAGCCTGTATGGAACGAGCAGCTCAAATATGAGTGTATGTGGCCGTCCTTTTACCCAAAGCGCTCCTGTTTGTTGCTTGGAATGACTCTGACTGAAACCTCTGACTGCAATACTGGCAGTTTATACTGTATAAATAGAAACAAAAATATTTATTTTACAACAAATAGTACAAGTACACTAAAATAGTTATTAGAGACATAGAAATAATGGTCTGCTTTTGACTTCTAATGCCAGCAGTAAGTTATACCTGCTGAAAGTCTTTGTTTTTCATGGAAGGCAGTGACTCAGATTGAGGTTTATCAGCGGTTCCAAGCAATTCGATGGAGATTCTTACTCCGGAGGCAGGAGGAGGCAGACATTTGTCCTCAGCTGTGCTGCACAGACAAGTTCTGCACAGAAACTAGTGAGCCCACATTAGAATCCCAGTTGAACAACGTTTATATCACTTCCTGCTCGTCCCAGTCAATGTCAGGACAGCGCCGCTGGGAAAGACGCAGCTCTGCTTGAATGTTGGCTGTGGGGATTAATACAGGTTCACACCAACGTGACTTTCTGCAACTAACAAGGAGAATAAAACATGCAGAATGAAACGATGATGCTAATTTATGTGGGAGATGGGAGAGAAAGTAATGAATATTAGCTGAACCTAAATAGCTGATGGGACTAAATGATCCATGCTGTATTTCTCTTTTATACCATATTTTTAGGAGTAGAATTTTTTATTTCCTACATTCCAAACTCCAGATGACATAATTTAATCTGAAACATGACTTCAGATGACATCATCTACAGGTAAGATTAGTACTTTAGAATTATGAAGTCATGCATGAAATGAAAATGTAAATCCTTTCATATAATGGTCTGGACTCTGTAACAGTAAATACACACAGTGATGGAGGGGCTGGAAAAGGGCACAATGTGGACTGGTTGACTGCAACCATGTTAATCCTGTTAATTTGAAGGGTTTCTGTGCATCCTATTACCTGAATGTGGCTTGACGGTCACGTATTGATCCTCAGAGGCGTGCTGCAGTTTGCCGTAGGCTGCCAGCCCAGCCGCTCGTAGAAGCTGCAGGATGTCAGCAGCTCCGCTCAGAGCGGGGAGGGAGCGCAGATAAATAAGCCCATAAAGGCTGCTTTGAGCGAGCCGGAGAGTTGAGATGGAGAGGAGGGGGCTCCAGGCAAACAGTCCCCAGGCCTGACGGAGGCTGGCTGCACTGCAGAGAGGAAGGGGGGGCAAACGGGACAGAGAGGCGAGCTTTGGAGGAGAAGCTCAGCACTGTGGCTCTGCCAGTCTGCCAGGTGGGACAGTGTGACAGAGGAGAGAGGCTCTGCAGCAGAGGAGCTGATGCTGCAGCATCCGGCAGGACGAAGCCCGGGGATGCGTCATTGCAGGGGCTAAAAGGAAGGCGGCCTCGCTGTGGACTTCAGCCGTTCTGGTCCCAGGCTCATGGTGGACAGGAGGCGGCATGGAGCTCACCAAGTGCTCAGTCCAGACCCACCACGGCACTCGACCTGTAATCTATACATGTAGGACTGCAGGCTGAGGAGCTCACCTCTGGTCACAGCTGGGGGGGTGGGGGGGGGGCTTCATGCCCTGGGACGGTCCTGGTGGACAGAGGGAGGAGCTGGGAAGGCTGGCCCACAGAAGTGGTGGAGGGTGGGGTGTCAGCTGCCGGCTGTATTTTTGGATGTGGGATCTCCTGATTTAAGCAAGCAAGCTGGAATAAAGATGTAGTGTGAGCTAGTGAAGCAGGGGGGGGCACGGAACAAGGAGCATGCTGTGCTGAGGAGAGGAGAGGGCTGGACGTCCTGGCTCAACCGACGGAGCGGGCAGACGGAGATCTGGGGGGAGAGCTGAGGGGGAGACAAAGACGGAGGGTCTACCGGGTCAGGAAGGTAAGACTTATAACACGCTCAACACTAGGACAATGTCTAATTATGATGCTCGTATGCTCCAGCCGCTCTAAATGTCTGCAGGACATGAGATAAGCTATCAGCTCTAGACTGGGAATGAAGCAAGTCTGTCAGGAAGCAGCCTGGAAAAAGACGGTGGATGAGTGACTGAAGTGAAAGTTTAAGAAGCAGCGTTGAAGCTTAGTTAGAAAACCCAGGACAAAGAGTAAAGTGTGTTCAGACTCTGAATGTGTTTACAATGTGAGCAAGAGAAAATATTTTTCCTGTCTGACGCTGAGTGTGTGAGCTGGACCTGCTGCTCGTTCCTGCTTTCACTTGTGGAGGCAGACAGTCAGAACCCGCTGCTCGTTCCTCGAGTGAAGGTGAGGAAGACGAGGACGGCATTTGTCAGGAAACTAAGGCTCTGCGCTTTAAACGGGTCAACCTAGGTTACCTTCACTCACCAGCAGTGAAAGCATCAGCTTCAGGCTCCTCCTCAAGTGTGATGACTTAGCCACTAACAGTCTGTTCAGTTCATGGGAACTGGCTACTTTCATGTGCTGTCACCCACCTTCCTCCTCCATCCTCATCACCAGCCAGCCGGTCCCACGGCCAGGCCTGTGGTTCCGACAGCCTCCAGCCCATCAGCCCTGTTATGACCAGCCGACACTATTGCAGATGTCGCTGAGTTGAGTTTCGGTGGATTCTTCCTGGATTGTGTCACCAACGTTCTTCGGAATCGTCCTCACTAGACTGTGATGGGCTGGTCTGTGTCTCCAGGCAGCGCAGGTGCTGTTAATGCTGTTTGCTTTATTAAAACGTTTCATTTGTCATTTTGGCCATGAAGTAAAACTTGTCAGCTCCTGTGTGAGTCTGGGAGCGTCTGAACATACAGGGGTGGGTTCAAAGCCCCCGACCAGCCCCTCTGGTGTCGTGGCCTCTAATCAGCCGGGGTCTGGTGGCCTCGGGGCATCAGGCCTCCACCTGACATCACAGGCTGCTTTCTGGTGGCCACATATTGTGCTGGGGGAATATTTGACTCTGTTAGTGAGAGACACATCAGACTGTTAGCAGACTTTATGGATGAAGTGAAACACAATACGATGCTGCAGTGGAATCAAGGAAGAGCCCGTTTTGGTTCTGACATTGTCCTAATGAACCTGAACTGACATGTGTTGACACACGTTTCGTGTTTGCTCCCAATCGCCTGTTTGAGCGTCACAGACCGTCTCTGTGTCTGCAGAGAGGCCTGATTCCCTGCCAGCATGTAAACGTGTACGTCCTCAGACAAAACAGAGCTGTGTGTAATAATGCACAGTAAATAGGTCTTTCCTGAGGGAGCCCGGCCAGGTGGGGGCAGGAGGCAGTGCCATGAATTGTTGCTCTGTTTGGACCCGTCCTGAACACTGGCCAGACTTTAATTAGGGCTATTAACCCAGAGAGAGGCCGGGCAGCGCCAGGGGGGCTGCTGGGATGAAGGAGAGGACAAGACCATCAACCCAGGACCTTGGCTTTGAGAGACGACGTGACGATGAAGCTCAGGGAGCGACTCATAGGATGCTCCTGTTCGCATGTCTCAGTCTGTGTACGTTCTCTCCACTGTTTGCAGCTGCTGACAGGTTTTGCTTTTCACGCGGTACCAGAACTACAGACACATGCTCCTATCTGAAGTAAAGTCTCCACTGAGCTGCACGCATGGAGAACCTGCATGTTCTGGGCTGATGCATGTTCCCAGTCTCCCCATCACGGCCTCCGTGACTGTCTGTGTCTCCCTCCAGATGCCCTCTCGCTGCAGGAACATCCTGAACATCGTGGTGACCACCCTTTTCGCTGCCGTGGTCCTCTTCACCATCCTGCTGGCCTATGTCACAGGTTTGGTACATTTTATTTCACAGTCATAGAGAAGCATGTACGTGAGAATTCAGACGCCTGACAGTCGTGCTTGTTTGTTACGAAGGCTACCAGTTCATCCACACCGAGCAGCACCACCTGTCCTTCGGCCTCTATGGTGCCTTCCTCTCCCTCCACCTCTTCCTCCAGAGCCTGTTTGCCTTTCTAGAGCACCGGCGCATGCGGGGCCCGGCCCGGCCCCAGCACCTCCGTCGCTCCGTGGCCCTGTGCATCGCTGCCTACCAGGAGGACCCAGACTACCTGAGGAAGTGCCTGCGCAGCGTGCGGCGGATCTCCTTCCCCGGCCTTAAAGTGGTCCTGGTGGTGGACGGGAACCGCCCCGAGGACCGCTACATGATGGACATTTTCCAAGAGGTGATGGGCGGCGCCGAGCAGGCCGGCAGCATGGTGTGGAAGGGGAACTTCCACAGCGACGGGAGCGGACAGGGACGTGTGGGGAGTGGACAGAGGGGCACGGTGCACAAGGAGGAGGCGGCCCGGGTCGCTCGGCTGGTCACTGGCTGCCGCTACGTCTGCGTGATGCAGGAGTGGGGAGGGAAGAGGGAGGTGATGTACACGGCCTTCAAAGCACTGGGCGACAGTGTGGATTATGTGCAGGTAAGGACCACAGTCACACTGAACACAGACTCCATGAACGTACAGTATCTTTAATAACAGTAAGAGACCTGATCTGTAGCCTCCATTTTTATTTCACAATTTATACTCTTTCTAAAGTATATAGAAGTGTAGATGTTCCATTCCGACCCTCAGTGAAGTTTTATGTTGTTTTTAAAACATTAAATACAGCTTTATACAGTTTTACAGTTTTGCTTTTCATTACGATAACATAGAATACTTCACTCAAGGTTCAAGTTTACTCTCAAGCAATTGAATTGTTGTTACTTAGTATTTTTAGAAAATTGAAACCCATTTGTGGGGATGCCCTGTGTTAAAGGGTGGTAGCAGCGCCCCCTTCTGGATGAGGCACAGACCTGTCCAGCCTCCCCTACTGAGTTTTCGGTTTTAGCGCGATCAGTAAAGTAATCATGTCACAAAAACATCGATAAACACATTAGGCAGATTGTACAAAGTCATGGTGTAGAATGAATACGTCTGAAGGCTGCAAACATTATACTGGAGACAAAATGTGAAACAGAAAGGGTTACGCCTTGAATCAGCCCATTGACAGTTTCAGCATCGGGGGGAGGCTCCCCCGCTGACGATTCACTTCCGGTTTCTCGCCATATTAGATCAGCAAATGCACAAATTAAGCCATTTTTACTCAGGAAAATTGTAAGATAATTAAAATTATAGGAAAAAAATTATGACATGTACAACACGGATCAATAGACAGAAATACATTTTTATTTTACGTATTTTTAGTCACAATACCATACGTTTTAGTTATGGTATTTTCAGGCGAAGTGAGGCACAGCTACAAACAATCACCCTCAGCTTCATCTCAAATGTGTGTCTGCGTTAAAGTGAAGGGATCACAAACAATACTGTCATCAATCCACTGCAAGACGTTGGTTGGTAATTTATGCCTCAGAACTTTACCACTTTCAGATGAGCAACCAAGTGATTGTTGGGGAAAACACAGATGGAATTTTGTCATAAACAAAAAAAAACCAGAATAAGTTTGAAGGTTCTCTGCTGCAGAGAAAACCTTTCTCAGACTACACCATGCTGAGAACACAACAAATCTAACACACTTTGTGGCCCACGGTCGGTTCTGGTTGTAATCTTTGAGTGTTCGGTTCTCAGACTGACAATATCACATTTTAGCTCCTACCCTGACTGTGTGTTTGCCCTGTGGGAGGCAGAGGTAACCAGAGAGAAGCCCAGAACCAGGACCAGCTCTGTACCACTGTGCCGCCTTAATAATTCAACAATGAATATGTCAGGTTTTGGGTTTATTTCTGGTTTTATTGGTATTTCTGTTTTTACCTAGTCCATGTTGCTGCCAGTTTTCACTTCCGGTCCACATCACTCCACCTGCTGTGTTCTCTGTGCCTTTCTGTGCAGCTGGAGGCTCCGTCAGCAGCCTTTCATTCTCACGGATGTCCACACCTGCAGCTCCAATCTGACCCGTAGCTGTGTTCTGTGGGGTTTGTGTTTGACCTTTGACCTGTGTGTCCTTTTTCAGGTGTGTGACTCCGACACAGTGTTGGACCCAGCATGTACCATAGAAATGCTGAAGATCCTTGAGGACGATCCCATGGTGGGAGGAGTGGGTGGAGACGTACAGGTATCTGGACTCAAATACAGCCTTTCTTTTTTCTTCCTGACATCGTTGGACCCATTTTTGTGTATCTTGCATCTTCCAGATCCTTAACAAGTACGACTCCTGGATCTCCTTCCTCAGCAGCGTGCGCTACTGGATGGCCTTCAACATTGAGCGGGCCTGCCAGTCCTACTTCGGGTGCGTGCAGTGCATCAGCGGCCCGTTGGGGATGTACAGGAACTCCTTGCTCCAGAGGTTCCTGGAGCCCTGGTACCACCAGACCTTCCTTGGCTCCAAGTGCAGCTTTGGCGACGACCGTCACCTCACCAACCGGGTGCTCAGCTTTGGCTTCAAGACCAAATTCACGGCGCGGTCGCAGTGCCAGACTGAGACGCCGACCCAGTACCTGCGCTGGCTCAACCAGCAGACTCGATGGAGCAAGTCCTACTTCCGCGAGTGGCTGTACAACGCCCTGTGGTTCCACAAGCACAGCCTGTGGATGACGTACGAGTCGGTGGTGACGGGCTTCTTCCCGTTCTTCTTGGTGGCCACTGTGATTCACCTGTTCTACCGCGGGCGTCTGTGGAACATCCTGCTTTTCCTGCTGACTGTGCAGCTGGTGGGGATGGTGAAGGCGACGTACGCCTGCTTCCTGCGCGGCAGCCTGGTCATGATCTTCATGTCGCTCTACTCCCTCCTCTACATGTCCAGCTTGCTTCCAGCCAAGATCTTTGCTTTGCTCACCATCAACAAGGCCGGATGGGGCACGTCCGGCCGCAAGAAGATTGTGGTGAATTTGATGGGCGCTGTGCCGGTGACGGTGTGGGCGCTGGTGCTGCTGGGAGGCGTGGTGTACACGATCTACTGTGAAACGCAGGAGCCGTTTAGCGAGACAGAAAAGGCCCTGCTGATAGCAGGGACGGTGCTTTACGCCTGTTACTGGCTCATCCTGCTGGTGCTCTACCTGGCCATCGTAGCCAAACGCTGCAACAAGAGGGAGGAGCAGTATCACCTGCCCTACGCAGAGGCGTAAGCCTGCTAGCGGAGGAGTCTGGTCTATGACTGGTGACCGAGTGCTGCTAGAGTGATGAGCTGCCAACCAGGACGTCACTCACATCTTCTTCACTGGTGCAAAAAACAGGCGTGAATCTGATCTCTGAGCAGCAGGACTCTGGTTCAGTCCAATCAGAGACACCAGTGTCCATTTATACCCACAGTCAATGGTGCTTCCCGTCAGGAAACCAACTGACATGTGTTTGTTGTCCAGTAGTCAATCAGGAAATAATTAAAAATGTACGAGTTGGGTTCTGGACTCACACAGTAACCACCAAAAAGGAACAGAATAAGAGACAACCTGAAAGACAAAGAGAGAACAGAAACTGCTGGAGTCCAATGGCTCAACTTACACATTACGTTAAAGGTGCAACAGAGGCATCTAGTGGACGCTGTCCGAGCATTAAAGGCTCCGTAGCGTCCACCGTCCGTTAGCAGCAGGAAGTGATGAGCTACAGTAACCACAGGTCACAGCTTCAGTGTGTGACTCACTTATGTGTTACCAAAGCAGCACAATCAGCATTTTCCAGCTGCAATGTCTGAAATGATCTCCAGCGACACTGACCCTGAAGCACAGATACAAGCCTGCCACTGACTGGAGGTTACAGCCTGGACACACACCCACAACACACACATGAATATTCTGTGTTCCATCCCACTGCACCAAGAGGCGTAGTTGTTATGTAGGAGTAGTTACTGGTTTCTGTACCTACGACCCTGAACCAGGAGAAGTCCACGTGATGCTTTAGCACTGACTGAGCGTGACCCGTCTGCAAGATCTGTAGAAGATGAGAGGTTCCCTTATCCTCGGTACTCGCAGCTGGACGTGTCCAGAGCTCACACTGAGGCTGTTTGTCTGCTTAATATTGAACTATTTTGGTGCTGATGGACAAATGAATCACTTACTGTTGTATTTGTGGCCCAGTTTTCAGTGTCCAGGCGCTGGTTGGTTGTAGTTATTACAAATCTTACATGTGTAGCAATGCTGCCAGATTCAGGTTCATAGTTTCATAGTGAACGTGTCCGTTTTTTACTAAATGTAATTGTTTACATTCATTCAGCTCTGGAGTGAAGACCAAAGAGGCTTCTCCTGAGCTTTGCTTTCACTCCTGATCTTGTGTTTTCCACTTTCCAGTCGCTAAACGTTTCGGCCTCATGAACATCATTCACATCCACAGAGACTCCAAGTTCAAACTGTCAGTGTTGGAAGTTTAAAAAGGTCATTAACAGAGAGCTGCCTCAACCTGCTGCGTTGCAACTTGTTTTCCATCACAGGGAACTGGAATTTTCCTGTTGTTAATGCTGCTTCCGCTTTCGGACACAGTCGTCCATTCATAGCAAAAGGAGACTGCGCTCAGATTCCATGGACTTAATGCCTTGATGCAATGGTTGTAATGTTTTGTATTGTTACTTTAGGAGCTGAACATTTTAAACAATAAATTGGTGTGAACCAGCATTCTCAGAATCTGTAAATACTCCTGTGATGAGCTTTGAGTTCAGTCTGGGTCAAGATTCCAGTGTGTACACATGACTGGTAGCAGTTCAAACGCAATGGATGAATGTGTGACTACTGTACCTGCTGTACAACTGGATTTATAGCTCAGGGTTAGTGTGATCTGAAACCACTATGACGCTCTAACTTAGTGTCCACAAAGGGCCAAAATGGAAAATATTGTCTAAGGCGTTTTGATATCTACTGTATCCAGGTATGGGGTGCCGAATGTAAAAGGAGCACCTATAACTAGTTTTCTCACATTTAACTAAATGACACAACATGTTTTCTCACATTTAGTTAAATGTGCAAAAGTCTAAATGTTAAATGTAAATGTTAAATGTTAATGTTAAATCTTAAATGTAAATGTTAAATGATCGCAGAGTGCAAGACTGAATATTCATTAATGTGCAAGTAGACTCCACCCCTACCCTCAAACAGCGCTTGTCTCAGATCAGAGACACAAATTCAAACAGTGTGCGCAAACCCCGCCCACATCTGACCTGGAAACTTTTGTTTTTAGCGTGGACGTAACTTCAGCTAGCTAATAAAGTTAGCTAACTAATTCTCCACCGGCGCCACAGAAATTCCATTTAAACCTACTTAACTCTCCATTAATGTTGTTTACGACAGAACAGCAGTTTGAAGCGGAGCCTCAGCCCGCACACCTGCCGTTACAGCCCTTTCAATCTCCCCCAACAGGAGGGAGGAGGGAGTCAGAGCTGGCGGCCATGATGGCTTCGACTTCAGGTTTCTCTCCAGTATTGTCGTCCACCGATCCAGAGTCAGATGTGGGCGGAGCTATGCGTACTGTTTGAGGTGTTTGAGTCTGCGTCACGGATCTAGGATAATAGGGGGTGGAGTCTACTTAAATATTCAGTTCGATCATTACATTTACATTTAACATTTACATTTAACGTGGGCGGCACGGTGGTGCGGTGGGTAGCACTGTCGCCTTCTGGGTTCGATTCCCGGCCCTGGTGCCTTTCTGTGTGGAGTTTGCATGGGTTCTCTCTGGGTTCTCCGGCTTCCTCCCACAGTCCAAAGATGTGCATTAGGTTGATTGGACTGGTTGATGGACTCTCTCCATTGCCCGTAGGTGTGAGTGTGTGCCCTGCGATGGACTGGCAACCCGTCCAGGGTGTACCCTGCCTCTCGCCCATAGCTGGGTTAGGCTCCAGCACCCCCCGTGACCCCGCATTAGGGGTCATTAGGGAATAAGCGGTTTAGAAAATGGAAAATGCATATTTAACATTAATATTTAGACTTTTGCACATTTAACTAAATGTGAGAAAACATGTTTTGTCATTTAGTTAAATGTGAGAAAACTAGTTATACAGTCCGTATAACTACGGTCCGTGCATGAAGTCCAATTCATTATTCATGTGTAAAATGAAAACTGAATAACATCTTTTTATGCTGTGTTTCGTTTCCGGTAAAACACATTTGCGATATACTGATTTACTCATTCTCCTTTTTCTCTACTTTCAAAACGAAATAAGAAAAAGTGAAACCGGGGGCGGGCCAGTCGACGGACTTTCACAATAAAACGCCCAACAGCATTTGAAGCGCAACATCGACAACTATTTGTAACTCTTGAAGGATTGCGGTCATGTTTTGACACAGAATAGGACCCACATTGTTAACATTAATCAACGTAACAATTATTTATTTGAATCGTCTCAGTGCTGACAACTGTTGATTACGTTACGACACATGGCGTTTGCTAAAGGAATGACAGGTCAGTCAGCTCTCCACCATCGGGTCACTTACAGAATCACCTGCCAACAAAGCTAAGGTTTCGGGGCATCCTGCTTCACTAGACTGCAGAGATATGATTCTGTGACCCGACGGTGGCGAGCTGACTGACCTGTCATTCGTTTAGCAAACGCCACGTGTCGTAACGTAATCGACAGTTGTCAGCACTAGGACGGGCTAAATAAATAATTGTTACGTTGATTAATGTTAACAATGTGGTTCTCATTGTGTGTCAAAACACGACCGCAATCCTTCAAGAGTTACAAATATTTTTCGATGTTGCGCTTCAAATGCTGTTGGGCGTTTTATTGTGAAAGTCCGGCCACTGGCCCCGCCCCCGGTTTCCCTTTTTCTTATTTGGTTTTGAAAGGGGAGAAAAGGAGAATGAGTAAATCAGTATATCGCAAATGTGTTTTACCGATTTACGGAAACGAAACACAGCATAAAAGTCGTTATTCAATTTTCATTTTACACATGAATAATGAATTGCACTTCATGCACTGACCACACACAGTGGGATCATGGCTCTGATGCCTTTAGCTGCCAGATGAGACCCAAGAAGCTGCAGACGTTGGCTCGTTAGGCCTCCAGCTCACCTGTCACCTGCCTGGATCTGAGCAACACAAACACACAAGTATTTGCTACTATGTGGCAAAACATCTCATCATCCCTTCATCATTATTCAGGTTTTTATGTTGAATCTGTCAGAACTGTAATAATTCTAATGTGTTTATTACTGAGGTCACAGATGATTGAGTCCAGTTGTAGTAAGTTATAAGATGGCTGTAATGTCATGGCTTCATACTGCACCTAATCTGCACCTGATGTGAAAACTCTAATACTGACTCCTTCTCTGGAAAGGTTTGTACGAAAACATTGTGACGTGTCTCATGGCAGTAAAAAAAAATGAATCACCCCTCACCTGCATGAAGTCACAGTGAGGGAAAGAATTTGAAATGACCAGATGAGGGACTATGTCACAATCAATGAGTGTGCTTTACATTTATTTGAATATAATAATATATATGTTTTTAATATTATTTTGTACTTGACTTCAGGACAAAAGCTCATGTCCTAAAGTCGTGGTGTAAATATCTAACCTAGTAATTGTTTATTCGATTTCAACGTGAATATATGTTTAGTTGTTGGTGAAAATATTTTGTCAGAATAGAAAAAGAACAAGCTATGAACTTGAAGATGTGCTGGTATTGTATAAACGCCGCGCTCTAGTGGACAACGTCAGTCAGTGACGCATTTGTTCATAGAGGAAGGTTTGTGTGACGTGCAGGTACAAGGGAGTTTTTTCTTTATTATATAACCGATGATCTGAAGGAGACCATGAACATGTTTACATTAAAATATTTATTTTTACTGAGATATTGTTTATTGTCTGGACCTTCAACATATAGTTTAATCAAGGGCTCGTGGCGTCATCGTAAAGAGGGGGAGGAGCCAATAAAACGGAAAGGGCTGAGTTTAACTTCCTTATTTAGAGAAAACAGGATAAAAAATATTTAAACACCAAAAAGAAAGGTTGAGGTGAGTGTTTAACAATATTACAGTTACTCAGTCTGTTTATTAGTGTAGAGGAAGAAAGACTGCGGCCAAATGAGATGCTGTTCGCTCTTTCTTGGTCAAATCAGCCGTCGTTATGGATGAAGTGCGTGATGCAGTAATATGGATTAAAATTAGCGGTGGTAGTAGTCCATGAAGTACTAAGTAGTACTGTGTTTGCAGCACAATGCAGTATCATAAGTTGATATTTGCTGTAGTAGTAGTCTATGAAGTACTACCCTTGGCAAAAAAAAGTAGTACACACAAGTACACTATTTGTATACTTGGTTTTAAACTAAAAAGGAAAATAGTATCTCTTAAGTTCACTTTTAAGCACACATATATTAAGATATACCACACTAAAGTATATTTAAGTGATCAAGTATACTTGGTTTAAAGTATAAAAAAGAGGCAAAGTGATTTTCGACTAGATTTGTATTTTTTCTCAAGTATACTTGATATATACTTAAACTGATACAGTACACAGAAAAAGTCTAAATATGTTGGTAAATGAGTTATGAGTTAACTGAATGCATAGGGCAAGAATACTATCATGGAAAGTGCATAACGAGCTACATGCGCAGTGTGCAGATATTTGATGTGCACATTTCAGTTCAAAGCCAAGAAAATTCTTGCTTAAATCCAATGAATCATCTTTTAAGTCATTCTTCTCAATTATTTTCTGTTACGCCCCCGCAGGTAGTAGTAAACATTTGCACCCGTCTCAGAATTTGATAAAAAGCAAAATTCAAACCTTTGCACCAATTAGTTGCTGTTAATCTTCGCTACGCTCCCTTATATGATTTCAACAGTTCGTCGCTTGCTGGTTTATTGGAGTAGCGTTCACAAAGCGGGACGATTGTTGGATCGACACCAAAGCTTGCAGTATCGCCCACCACTAGTATAGACTCTCAAATCATTCAATGTTCCTTTAACCGTGTTATGACTCGGCACTGTTACTGATCCTTGGAGCCGTCTGTATTCACAAGTTGAACCCAGGGACCGACTTTCCACTTACTCATAAAGTCTATACATAAATCTCCAGGCTCCTTTTCTTTTTTAATTCTAAACATTTCTAGATCTACAGGACGCTTCATCCTTCATAGTGGAGTCTTTGGCCAAATATAGTTGGACAAACCAGGTTTTATGTAATATTCCCTGTGTATGTGCTGCATCAGAGATTGTGGTTCTAAAGCCCAACTGACCACCAGTTCAGTCCACTGCATCAGGGGGACCTGTTTGTTTGTGAGGGGGGTGGAACAGTAGCAAACACCAAAGGTTGAAAAGCCAGATTTGTAGGAGTTCTTAGTGTTTTTGTGAGTCTGGAACACATGTTCACACTCAGAGAATAAATCTCTAAAGTAACCTAATTCAGGTTCATTTAATCTGCATAAATTCAACCAGAAGATTACTGAACAACTCACCCTGTTGTTCATCTGGTTCAGTTGCTCCAACTCTGGTCACTCGTCATTCAGCTGTTGGAAGCAGGAAGCAGCATTTTGGTTTGTCCATCACTACAGGATCTAAACAAACTGACGTAAACAGTGTTTGGAGTTGAACTAGAATCAGTCTGACGCTGTTTAAACGTTGCTACTTTTGTTGCTACGGAGGCAGCTGAAATCAAACCAGGACTGAGGAGCTCTGCTTGTGAACTAATCCCATCTGTAACATGTCACTTATCACTTATCATCACTACGTGCGTTGAACTCTTAGTTTTTCTGCTGTTGTAGTAACATGTTAAGACTCTGAACCAGTGATGGATCAGCTCCTGTTTCAGCCTCAGTGACTCCTGTGACGTCAGACAGTCTCTGAGCAGCCTGTGAGCACAGTGTCTGTATTTAAAGAGCTTCACTGTCTGATACTGTTTGTCACATGATAGAAAACTGTAGAGAAGCAAAGTGTTTAACATGAGTCAGTGTTTGCAGCCCAGTCACTCTAAAATAACATGAAACTCAGAATTCAGATTCGTCCAACATCAGAGTCCTATTAACAAAGACACAAAATCTGTGAGACTCTGGACTCAGATTCACTTTAATACAAGTCACAGGGGGTGTTTAGCTCTGGACCTTTGGCTTTTTCAGAAGATGAGAGTTTGTGTGGAGGAAGAGGACGGAGCAGAGTCTCCAGGATCCAGGTGTGTGTCTATGAAGAAGGACTCGTCCAGATGTGAGCCTCCATCATTCAGTTCTGAACCTGGAGCCTCAGACACAAAGTAAGAGACAGTTTCTACTAAACTGACCTGATGGAGGATGATGACAAAATGTTCTGTTCATAGATTTCTATTGATGATGCAGAGACTGTTTCAGACTGAGATGGATCTTATTCTGGGTTTTCTATCCTCCAACTACTGATGTTGGTTCTGCAGTGAAACCTCAGAACCTCCATGTTAGAATTTACACTTCAACCGAATCTTCACGTCTTTTTATCCTGATGCTGACGTCACTCTAAACATTTGAACTGTTCAGCGTCTGAAAGCTCTGACTCATTAGTAAGTAGAGTAATGTGTGAGATGCTGCTCTATCACAGTCTTTAGAGTTGTTTAACCTCAGTTCAGACCCGAATGAGCCGAGCTCAGCAGTAGAACAGTAGAGAACAGTAGCTGCTGTCTGTAGTGGAGGCTTTTACCTTGAAGGAGCTGCAGGAAAAGCTGAATGTGTATAAATCCCAGCAGATCAGTAAATGTGAGACAGGAAAAGCAGCTGATTAGTGTTTGTGCAGCAGGAGAGTTAAAGCATGAGGAACTACTCTGATGCCGAGTTCGGACGGAGCAGTGGGTCACGTTTCGTGGTCTCTGGACCATCTGAGCTTCTACAGTGTTGGACTCATAAACTCGCTGAACTAATGTGTTGACAGAGAGAGAAGAGGAGCCGTGTTCCTGTGGAGGAGCAGCCGTCCTGCTGTGCTGTGTGCTGTCCAGTCTGTATCAGTTGTGGACACTGGTTCTGCAGACAGTGCATTGCCTCATACTGGGACCAGTCTGGACGATCAGGAGACTCTTCCTGTTCCCAGTGTGTGAAACAATCCAGGACCAGAACTGGACTGCAGACGGACCGTCAGACCAGCATTGTCCAAAGTGAGACTAAACATGTGTCTGATGATGTCATCGTTTCAGCCAAACTGACTTTGATACTGTACGATCACATTTGTTCTCTGTATTATCATATTTCTGACATTTTCTAAATCACTGAATCATTTCTGGGTCAAAAATAGGACAACTGGGTCTTTTAGTTCAGTCTGTTGTTGTTTCTTTTGCTTTCAGCAGATGTTGCTTTGCAGGAGGCTTTAGATGAACATAAGCTTAGTCTGAGGAGCAGATGTGAACGTGTGACTGAAGGAGGTGAAACAGGAAGTGGAGTCCTCCTCACCAGCATCTACACTGAGCTCTACATCACAGAGGGACCGAGTGAAGAGGTGAACACCCAACATGAGGTGAGGCAGTTGGAGACAGCTTCCAAGAAGAAGACCCTCCATGAGGCTCCCATCAAGGTCCACCACATCTTTAAAGCCTCCTCTGACCCACACAGACCCATCAGACTGGTTCTGACCAACGGCGTCGCTGGCGTTGGAAAAACCTTCTCTGTGCAGAAGTTCACTCTGGACTGGGCCGAGGGCCGGGAAAACCCAGACCTCAGTGTTGTGGTTCTGCTGTCGTTCAGGGAGCTGAACCTGATCAGAGATCAGCGGCACAGTCTTCTCACACTGCTCCATGTTTTCCATCCAAAGCTCCAGAAGGTCCCAGCAGAGCAGCTCGCTGTCCTGAAGCTTCTGTTCATCTTTGACGGCCTGGATGAAAGCAGACTCTCACTGGACTTCAGCCGCAGGAAGGTTGTGTCTGACGTCACACACAAGTCATCGGTCAACGTGCTGCTGACCAACCTCATCCAGGGGAACCTGCTTCCCTCCGCTCTGGTCTGGATCACTTCCCGACCCGCAGCGACCCATCAGATCCCTCCTACATGTGTGGACAGGGTCACAGAAGTACGAGGCTTCACCGACGCCCAGAAGGACGAGTACTTCAGGAGGAGATCCAGCCACGAGCAGCTGTCCAGCAGAATCATCTCACACGTCAGGACGTACAGGAGCCTCCACATCATGTGTCAGATCCCAGTGTTCTGCTGGATCACTGCTACGGTTCTGGAGTACATGTTGACTACAGAGCAGAGAGGAGAGCTGCCCAAGACCCTGACGGACCTGTACTCACACTTCCTGCTGGTCCTGACCCAGAGGAAGAGGAACAAGTACCATGAGGGACATGAGACCAGTCCACAGGAGCTGATGGAGGCTGACAGGGAAGTTCTCCTGAAGCTGGGGAGGCTGGCGTTCAAACATCTGGAGGAAGGAACCATCATGTTTTACCAAGAAGACCTGGAGCAGTGTGGTCTAGACGTCACAGAGGCCTTGGTTCACTCAGGAGTCTGTACAGAGATCTTCAGGAGAGAGAGTGTGATCTTCCACAAAACAGTCTACTGCTTTGTTCATCTGAGTGTTCAGGAGTTTCTGGCTGCTGTTTACATGATGCACTGTTACATCAGTGAGAAGGAGGAGGAACTGGAGAACTTCCTAAAAGAATCCAAACACAGAGGATCAATCTTTACAAAGATAAAACTGTTGTTTGTGAGTAAAACAAATCAACACAATGATGAGCTTCATCCTAAAACTCTCTCATCCCTGGATGAGTTTTTGTGTAGAACCATGTTTAAATCCCTCCAGAGTCCAGGTGGCCACCTGGACCTGTTTGTTCGCTTCCTTCATGGCCTCTGTCTGGAGTCCAACCAGAGAATCTTAGGAGGTTTGCTGGGTCACACAGAGACCAGTCCAGAAACCATCCAGAAAATCATCACCAACCTGAAGGAGATAAGGAATGATGAAATCTCTCCAGACAGAAGCATCAACATCTTCCACTGTCTGATGGAGATGAACGACCACTCAGTCCATCAGCAGATCCAAGAGTTCCTGAAGTCAGAGAACAAATCATGGAAGGAACTCTCTCTGATCCAGTGCTCAGCTCTGGCCTACATGCTGCAGATGTCAGAGGAGGTTCTGGATGAGTTGGACCTTAACCAGTACAGCACATCACTGGAGGGACGACGGAGACTGATTCCAGCTGTGAGGAACTGCAGAAAGGCTCAGTAAGTCCAATCTTAATGTGAAGCTAAACAGCTGGAGACGAGTGGAGCTCTCACCTACGTTGTCACACAGAGCAACACATCCAGTTGATATGAGAGCCGCTACTGTACAGCCTCATCACGTTAAACACACATTACAGCTTCACCACATCTGGACACGTTGACATTCCAGTGATGTGACAGGCGCTTCTGTCCAAACTATCTGCTCTTCATACATTGATCACGTTGACACAAGGTTCAGACCACACACTTTGTGATGGATGAGACCAACTGAGCTACAGCTGGTTCAGCATCAACATTCATTAAGTCAGTTCACATTTATAGACTTTATATTTTCTGTCATCACAGACTTTCTATCTGTGGACTCACAAAAACTCACTGTGAAGTTGTGGCCTCAGCTCTGAAGTCTAACCCATCACATCTGACACTTCTGGACCTGAGTGGAAACAACCTGCAGGACTCATCAGTAAAGGTTCTGTGTGCTGGACTGGAGAGTCCTCACTGTCGACTGGAGACTCTGAGGTCAGTGTTTTTCCTGGTTCATGTCTCAGCGGCAGTTTTTCAGCTCGTCGCTTCAAACATCTCCACTTCAATCTAGATTGAAAAGAGGCTCATGTCAGAAACCTGCAGGAATGATTGACTGTTTGTTGTGACTTTAAAGTCTATAAAACTCATGGACAGAGTTTGTGACATTGTTTCTGCCAAATTCACCTCTAAATGTGACACAGCAGCAGAGACTCAGAGTAAATCATGTCTCCACCTGTTTGAAGGATCTTTAGTGGCGTCTGATTCGTCTCCATCAACAGATGACACTTCAACCTGTGTGTGATGCTTCCTGTCAGACAATCATGTCACTTTGTAGAGACACAAGCAGGAAACAGGAGCATGAATATGAGGCTGCAGACATGTTGCTACACAAGGTTCTAGGTTCCATGTAGGACCAGAGGAGAGAACATCTATCTGACTGGAACCAGTTCTAAAGATGATTCACTTCACCAATAACGGTCAGTTTGGAGTTTGATCCAAACATTATTCTGAACATTTTCCATCAGACGACGCAGAATAGTTCAGATTTAGAGAGTGTCGTGTTCGAAACTAAAGCCTTTAAGTTTTGTATTCCAATCTGACTGAGCTTTTTATAAATCCAATAGGTGTAAATTATCCTTTAGATGATAAAATTCCAAATATATAAATTCCAGAGATTAAATGATAAATCACAAAAAGAAGAAAAATGAACTAAACGCACAGTTTTAAGGTTCCAGAAAATTAGTGACTTCCCAAAAGGGTGAAAAGTTAAAACTCCCAAAGTGTGGAAAATAAACTAAGTCTAAAGCAAGATCCCAGTCCCAGCCGCAGGGTCTCAAAAAATTACTAAGTCCAGAGCAGTCAGATCCAGGGTCGACAAAGTGTTTATTCCACAGAAAAGTGACAGAAGACAAGACAGACTGAGGATTTATGGTCATCATATCACCTTATAAACCTGTTGCTCACGGGGTGGGATTCAGTGATCACTGATCTCCTTAGCTGGTTTTTGACGTTCGGTCAATAGAGGATTTTCTGTGTGTTTCTGTAAACGTGTCACGTGTCCAGAACCTGAGAAGAGCTGAAGTCACAACGTCTGAGCTGAAGCAGCACCATGTTGTCATTAATGTTAATGAGTCTTTGTTACTGATTTAATCTGCATTCTGTTGGTTCTGATGTTTGGACCTTCTAGGTTCCAAACTTCTACTTTCTGAGGAGTCTTCAGCTCCAAACACATTATGAGACACTAAATGGTTTTAACTGACTCTTTGTTTTCCACTGTTTCATCTTTGATTCTTTACTCAGATTGTTTGACTGCAGTTTGTCAAAGGTCAGCTGTGATTCTCTGGGTTCAGCTCTGATGTCCAACCCGTCACATCTGACAGAACTGGACCTGACCTTCAACAACCTGCAGGATTTAGGAGGGAAGCATCTGTGTGGTTTTCTGGAGAGTGGTCACTGTCGACTGGAGACTCTGAGGTCAGACTCCATGTTTTAGTTCTGTGTGAGCTTAATGTGATGTGAATGTTGTGATGACTGTGGTGGAAATTTTCCATAAAGAAGCAGATGAGAGAGTTGTCCTTTTGTGCGATTTATTGAAATAATAAAGAACATAAAATCAGTGGGGAAAGCAAATAAAAAGCATGGATGTTGATCGTGCACATCAACAAACCAAAAACCAGCTGGGGAGATCAGTACACACACCACAAAGGTGTGATGCAAAGAGCCCCCGCTCCTCAAGTTGCTTCTGCCTTTTAGCTTCTCTGTCCGACTAGGGTGGAATGTCTTTCTAACCCAATCAAATTACATGCACCATCTCCTCCCTGTCGCAGTGTGTGTGAAGATATTTACATTCTCACACCTGCATCGCTGACGGCCAACTATCTGTGAGAAAGGAGCACCAAGTCTCAACAGACAGAGACACAACTCCCCAACCTTGGGTTTGGGAGCTAGAGTCTATCAGGCAGAGACAACCATTGAACAATCTAGGTGAAATGTCAAATGCATACAGTACAGTAAGACAAAACATAAGATATTAATTGCAGAACATAAGTCATAAATCGTATAATAACTGCATAGAAGTAAGGAAGACACAATTTTTCCCATAACATGACACACAAGGCTGATGTTTTACTGATGAACCCTGAGGGTCTTCATGGTAAAGTCTGTTTTCTTCTTCCGTAGTTTTTTCAGTTCTGTTTAGTTTAAGTTTGATTCAGTCATTTCATTATTTTATTTCATCACTGGGAATAAAAACAAAACCAAGTCTATTGAGTCAGAAAATATTAAATCTATGATCAGTTGCTGATGCTGCAACACTTTTCTAAGGCTCCATCATGTTGGTTCTGGCCTGATCTGATTGTTTAACTCTCCATCTGTTTGACTCTGTTAAATGTTTCCTCAGTATAAAATGTTTCTCTGACGATGTTCAGTCAATAGAACATTGTCTGTGCATTTCTATAAACGTGTCCAGAACCTGAGTCGGACTCATGAGGATCTTTAGTAGAAGCTCAGATAAATGTGTCAGTACAACATGAGTGAGTCCAGATGGAGCCAGTGGTGGAGTTGCAGAGTTGAAGAGCTGAAGTCACAACGTCTGAGCTGAAGCAGCACCATGTTGTCATTAATGTTAATGAGTCTTTGTTACTGCTTTAATCTGCATTCTGTTGGTTCTGATGTTTGGACCTTCTAGGTTCTAAGCTTCTACTTTCTAAAGCATTTAAACAGCTCCAAACACACAATGACACACTGAATGATTTCATCTTTGTTTTCTACTTTTTCATCTTTGATGCTTTACTCAGATTGATTGGCTGCAGTTTGACAGAGATCAGCTGTGATTCTCTGGGTTCAGCTCTGAAATACAACCCGTCACATCTGAAACATCTGGATCTGAGTGACAACAAGCTGCAGGATTCAGGAGTGAAGCGTCTGTGTGGTTTTCTGGAGAGTCGCCACTGTCGACTGGAGACTCTGAGGTCAGACTCCATGTTTAGTTCTGTGTGAGCTAATATGATGTGAATGTTGTGCTGACACACAAGGCTGATGTTCTACTGATCCACACTAAGGGTCTTCATGGTAAAGTCTGTTTTCTTCTTCTGTGGTTTTGTCTGTCCAGTGTTTACTATGATCAGCAACACTTTTCTAAGGCTCCGTCATGTTGGTTCTGAGCCAAGGTTTCAAACCCAAGATGCTGTAATCATAAGTTCTGAATCTTCTTGTGTGACTTTTTTCATCAGTTTGACACAATTGAATGTTTCTTCAGTATAAAATGTTTCTGTGATGATGATGTTTGGTCAAGATTTTCTTGTGCGTTTCTGTAAGCGTGTCACGTGTCCAGAACCTGAGACCTTCTAGGTTCCAAACTTCTACTTTCTGAGGAGTCTTCAGGGCCAAACACATGATGAGACACTAAATGGTTTCAACTGACTCTTTGTTTTCTACTGTTTCATCTTTGATTCTTTACTCAGATTGATTGGCTGCAGTTTGACAGAGATCAGCTGTGATTCTCTGGGTTCAGCTCTGAAATCCAACCCGTCACATCTGAAACATCTGGATCTGAGTGACAACAAGCTGCAGGATTCAGGAGTGAAGCATCTGTGTGGTTTTCTGGAGAGTCGCCACTGTGGACTGGAGACTCTGAGGTCAGACTACATGTTTTAGTTCTGTGTGAGCTTAATGTGAATGTTGTGCTGACACAAGGTTGATGTTCTACTGATCCAGACTGAGGGTCTTCATGGTAAAGTCTGTTTTCTTCTTCTGTGGTTTCGTCCATCCCGTTTAGTTTGATTCAGTCCTTTCATTATTTTATTTCATCACTGGGAAAAAAACTAAACCAAGTTTAATAAGTCAGAAAATGTCAAATCTATGATCAGTAGTTGATGCTCCAACACTTTTCTAAGGCTTCATCATGTTGGTTCTGAGCAAAATATTTAAACCCAAGATGCTGTAATCAGAAGTTCTGGATCTGCTTGTTTGACTCTTTCCATTAGTTTGACTCCATTAAATGTTTCCTCAGTATAAAATAGAAAGTCAATAGAACATTTTTTGTATGTTTCTATAAACGTATCACGTGTCCAGAACCTGAGTCCGACTCATGAGGATCTTTAGTGTAAGCTCAGATAAATGTGTCAGTGAGTCCAGATGGAGCCAGTGGTGGAGCTGGACCAGTCACCAGTCCATCACAGGCCCAACACACTTTCCATAGGTCTCAGTGTCTGTCTCTGAGTCAGCGGCTAAGCAGCTGGACTTCAGGTCTTTGGACTGTGACAGGAGGTGCAGAACCAAAACAGAACCCACACACACACACACATGCACATAAAAACAAGGTGGCACTAAACAGGAGCCAGTCAGTGAGTGGTGTTTGTTCCCAGTGGGACCAGGCATGTCCATCCTGGTTGGAAACTCATTCATCACATTCTTCTTCTTCTGCAGTTTGTTGACTGAGATGAAACCTTCAAAAGTTACATACCTGCATTTCTCACTGATGTTTGTGAAGCAGTTGCAGAAAATGTACAGTGTTGGTTGGTTTCAATTCATCACTTTATCACAAGAATTAGAGAAAATCAGTTTTAGTTTGTTTCAGTCGTTTCATTATTTTTATTTCATCACTGAGAAGAAAAAAAATCATAGAAAATTATCACAACACACAGCTTCTCTACTGATTCCAGATGAGACTGTGTCAACAGCAGGTTGTGACTGTGTGATGACATCAACAGGTGTATGAATGTTGTGCTGACATGTGGAGGATGTGTAGAAACTGAGATCATGACGACACAACAACACAAGCACAAAGTCACTCTGCTCATTTTAGACTAAACATCAGTGATCAGGACAAATCTGACTCATTATTAATGCTTTGATCCACATCTTTGATTCTTTATTCAGATTGAAGAGCTGCAGTTTGTCAGGGATCAGCTGTGATTCTCTGGTCTCAGCTCTGAAGTCCAACCCGTCACATCTGACAGAACTGGACCTGAGTGAGAACAACTTGCAGTATACAGGAGTGGAGCCTCTTCTTGACCTGCAGCAGAGTCCTGACTGTCGACTGCAGACTCTGAGGTCAGTAGAGGTTGGAGTCAGTCTGTATTGGACTAAACCCAGTTAGTGTCACAGCAGCGATCCAGTGTTCCTAGTAAAGCTCCAGCGAGACAGTGGTCGTCACTCATCAAAGTGTCGTAGCATCAACACTAACTACTGATCAGGTTCATGTGTCACAGCTCTGAGATCAGTCTGGCTGAACCATGGTTCCATGTACTAACCATGTGGTGCTGGTCCAGAGCAGAACCTCTGCTGAAGTCCAGTCATCACATCTGTGTCTGCGTCCTTCTGTCATTAGTTTGCTCCAAAGCTTCTCATGTTTCTGTGTCAGCTAATGTTTCAAAGCAGAGGAGATGTTGGTCACCACACAGCGACTCTGTCTGTAATGGACCAACAGGAAGTCGTCTCTAAAGCCATGACTCAGCACTTTGTTTTACTTTAGACTGGAGTGAAATGTGCAGAGTCAGCAGACTTGATGCTTCATTCCAAGAGGTTAAGATGAGGTGAAAGCAAGCTGCTCCACTTCTGCTCTGAACACGACTGTAGTCCTGCTGCTCTTTGTCCTGGATGTGACAGATGATGAAGGGAGTCTCTGTAGACACTCACTGATCTGCTCTCTGCTCTCTCATTCTCTCTGCAGCTGGTTGACGTGGGAGTTTGTGTGTATAGGGTACTGATGGTCCATGTTACTGGGAACAGAGCTTCATCCACAACTGACTGACAGAGGAACCAGAACCAGTGGAGATGACTTTGTGTGAACTGATCTGAGACCAGCTGCTCTGTGTATAGTCCACCAGGATCATGTGGGAAATGGAGTGTGTGGTGCAGTAGTTACAGTGGATATCGAGGACAGTGACATGTACTGTTTGAATACAACTTGTATCTTTCTGTTTTTTTACATCCTTCATTTAGGATCAAGGATAAAAAGCTGTTGTTTAATATAATGATCTAATTTCCTAACCAACATGTTAGAACCCAGAATGTGAGCTGGGTCTGGGTGGACTCTTCCAATTATGGGTTCTGTTTCCTCATCTCCTTCCTCGTTTGTGCTGTGTCTCTGTGTGTGTGACTGAGTTGAGACCTTGTGTGACAGCTGTCAGTGAGTGAGTGAGGCAGTGGGGAGGATATGGAGGAAGAGCCAGCACCACAAAGACTACGCTCACATGTCTGGGAGCACTTTGACCTCATCCACCCAAAAAGGTCAAGTGTCTGATTTGTAGAGCAGCAACACGTCATCAATGCTGCATCATCTGCCTCCAAACAGCCAGAAACCACAGCTACCACAGCAGGTGCAGGTGGAGCAGGAGCCAACATGCAGCTTTACCTTTACCTTTATCATTGGTTTCTACTGAAACACAGAATCTAAATGGATCAAGCTGAGGTGGATGAGACACTGGTGAACATGATGGTGTTGGATGCAGCCTTTCAGAGGCTTCAGGGCCTTTGGACAGAAGCTTGACCCACATACTTCAGCGTGGCTTCTTCTTTGGGCTGCTTCGACGCAGTGTAATGGAAAAATTTTGCCTTTGTGCTATTTCTTATCCAACACAGTCGTCATGTGCTGGTTAGGTGTAATACTGAACATTCTTACACAAACAAATAATCTCTTGCGGCCTGTCGTACATCAAGTCTAAACATCTGATGTTCCATTTGACTGACTAATAGTTTATGATATATGTTTGTCTTTTACACCTGGACTCTGGCTCCATCCTATCTGACTCCCCACCAGACCCAAGGCTGTTAAAGCGAATGCATCTTGTCTTGGAAGCTCGGTGTTCCTTCCTTTGGATACTTCACCGTCTTGCGCAACATCTGACAGCAAGACACCTTGAGATTCTTTCAAACTTAGGCCCAGTTAAATTCTTAGGAAGAGATCTGATGTGTAGTTTAGGTATTTGATTGATTTCCACTCCAGACGTAGTGCAGGTTACATCTACAGACATTCTAAATAATCCCTCTTTGTGGTGTTAACTTCAGCTCAGCTGTACTCTTATCATTGGCTGCTGAGGGGGGGCTGTAACTGAGGCCCTCACACAGGCTGCATCACAGCTTGTTTCCCAATGTGAAACGACCTCCAGCGACGCATCTGACCTGTCCTGTACAGCACATGTGTCTTCTGGTCCTGAAGACAGGTTTGAAGAGTTATGATTTCACACACCACTGACAAACTGACCTCAACTTCCCTTTTTTTGGGATGAACACAAGTCTGCGCTTGCGATTTCTCTTACTAACGAACAAAAAGATTTTTGAATTTTATTCTACAGTTCCACACGTCCCTCTGTGAAAACATGATGGAGACAGATGACAGGACGTGGGTCCTTTCGTGAACAGATGTCAACGGGGTGGAGACTGGTGAACGACTTCTGACCCCATGTGACGTATTTATCGACATTACATGCTTTTGTTTTTATTTTTATTTTTCAGAGACGCTCTAAAGTAACACTCAGCCTTACAGGAAGCCCTGCTTCCCTGTGACTCACACACAGACATGATGTAGGTTTGATCAAAAGATATGAACCAGTGGTCATCACACCTAAATCTGACCATGAATTCAAAAAACAACACCCTCTTAAAGGAAGCCATAGATGGCGTTACCACAGACACCACTAAGCTACTGAAACATTGGATGCTACAGGCCACAAAGAGAGCCTGTCTAAATTACAGTTTGTTCAGACTAAGATTATTTTTCTGGGTTATTGTAATTACAGCTGATGGCAAATCCATCTCACCCAACAGAGTTGAAGCAATTTGAAACCTGCCTAAACCGTGCACGTATAAACAGCCGATATCTTTTCTAGGTCTTTGTTCTTATTGTAGGACTTTCATTCCTAACTTTACTGTCTTTGAGGCCCCACTCAGGGTTCTGATGCAGACGTCTTCATCGTCCACTTCTTCTCTCACGTGGATGTCTGAGGCTGAACGACGTTCACTGACCTCATGCTTGCTCTTCAGTCGGCTCCTACTTTGGGTCTCCCTGATCTGACCCTACGCGACCTTTCACTCAAACAGTGGATGAGAAATCAGGTTGTACGACTTCTGTTCTTTTGTCCTCATACTGTGTCTTTGATTATTTTGGAATAGAAAACATCACATCTTTTCACAGCTCGATGGCTTAGATGCAACACCACCTTACTCAACATGCTGAACATTACTATCAAGAGGCCGTCTTGAAGTCTAGTGCTTTGCTAAGACACTACTCTGCTCAGGCTGCAGAGTTGACCGCGTTGACTGAAGTTAGTAAACTAGCAAAAGGAGAGTCTGTTACCATCTACACAGCCTCCACAGACGGTCTGTGGAAGCATAGCAAGCTTTTGAAGTCTGATTGCAAACCTATCTTACATCATGATAAGGTTGCTGCTTTGCTCGACGCTGTCCTGCTGCCTACAGCTAATGCTGTTTGATGGTGTGAGTCGGACAGTTCCAGTGACAACTTTGTTTCTGCCGACATACAGCTGCAGACGCTGCTGCAAAGGTCGCTGCCCAACAACCCCTCCCTCTCCTGATCCTTGTTTTCTCTCCAACTCTCTCTATCCTTTCCTTCCTCTCTCCCTGTGCTTTTAACATTTTCTGCCTCACAGGAACGCAGACTCTGGCAGACGAATGGTTCCACCTGTAGCCATGCAGTCTGGTTTGGGCCTGATGGCAAACTGTGCCGCCCAAACACTTTTTCCCCAAAATTTAGATTTCCCAAAAAGATTTGAGAAGGACGACCCTCGTTGTGCTCACACACGCACTGAGGCGAGGCTGCGTTGACCGTTCAGCTAAAGGTGTGAGCCATGCGCTGCCTGAAGCTGCGCCGGTGAATCACACTATCAGACCATACATCTACACACACGTTCCTGAGAAAACACACACACGAGCAGCCTTGAGTTGCTGACGCTGGACGACGTGTAGAAGAACTCCAACGAACTGTCAATGCGTCAACACACAGACGCAAATCTACAATTAAAGATCTGAAAGTTATCCCACCGGTTAGAATAGAATGCCTTTATTAGTCCCACAGCGGTGAAATTCCCATCAGCAGCCAGGTTACCCGGCGCTATTCCGACAGTGGAAGCAATTGCAGTACAAACAATAATTAGAGGTCTCATCATGCGTGCGACCTCAGCAACACTCTCGTATCAAATGACACAATGCACTATGTTCAGAAACCCCAACTCTAATTCACTTCACTTAGTCTTAGGCTATCCGATCACAAAATATAATCTGATACAAATACGATTATTGACTTATTTTCTTCGCATGCCTATACAGAGGTTATTCTTGTGTAACTACCCACCAAAACAGCTACCAAACTTTTGTCCCTAAGTTACTTACATTTTATGCGAAGGTGTATTTTTGAATCTTGACTTAATACACTCACTGTTTCAATTGTAAGGGCTGTTATTATTTCAAAATGCAATGTTTGACAATTTTTATTATTTTAGTGTTTGATTAATGTGTAATCAAAAGGGGGGAATGTAATGGAAAAATTTTGCCTTTGTGCTATTTCTTATCCAACACAGTCGTCATGTGCTGGTTACGTGCAATACTGAACATTGTTACACAAACAACTAATCTCTTGTGCCCTGTCGTACATCAAGTCTAAACATATGATGTTCCATATGACTGACTAATAATTATGATATATGTTTGTCTTTTACACCCGGACTCTGGCTGTTAAAGCGAATGCATCTTGTCTTGGAAGCTCTGTGTTCCTTCCTTTGGATAACAAGACATGATGATGCAGAAGTGAGAAAGCAAACATTCTCACTCACAGTGAGATAAAGTGGCACAAACAATTCTATTGGTGCAGAGAGACATTCCACCAGAGCCAGAGAAAGGGGTTAAAAGGCAGAGACAACTTGAGGATCGTGGGCTTTTTGCATCACACCTTTGTGGTGTGTGCACTGATCTCCCCAGCTGGTTTTTGGTTTGTTGATGTGCACGATCAACATCCATGCTTTTTATTTGCTTTCCCCATTATTTTTATTTTCTTTGTTATTTCAATAAATCGCACAAAAGGACAACTCTCTCATCTGCCTCTTTATGGAAAATTTCCACCACAGCAGCCACAGCAGTTTGAGCCGTCTGTTGTTCTGAGCACTGACGTCTTGTTGAGCTGCTGCAGAGCGTTCGGCCTTCACCTTCTCAATCATCATCTCTTGGTGCCACAGTAGCAGGAGTTGCACCAGTGTGTCCTGTACAGCTGCTTCCACCTCTGGCTGCTTGTTCCTCTGCTCAGTGGTGAGTGACAGCTGCTTCTCTGTTCAGACAACCTCCACCAGCACAGAGCAGAATGTCTCCAGCTGTTTAAAAGAACTTCAGAAAAGATCTGCTCTAGAACCTGTTTGGACCAGAAACGAACATGAAGATGCTGATGCTGCTTTGATGCTTTGAGACAGAGCACTCAGGGCACCGGCAGGCGTCTCCCTCACTCTAATTCATAAATGAGACCCATTGCTTATTTTTTTTCTTAAACAGCTGCATTGAGCCCCAGACATAACATTGAGCCCCAGACATTTGGTTGAAACACAACAATTGTTGGTCTGTGTGTGAAAAAGTGCCTCCTTTAACAGATGATTTGTGTTAGGGTGCAACCATCCACGTTTGGAAAAGAAACGCCCAAACGATACCATAACGTGACTGAAAAAACATAAAATAAAAAGTTATGTCCATTGATCTGTGTTATACATGTTCTAGAATATATATATTTTAGTTTCAATTATCTTAACATTTTCCTGAATAAAAATTGCTAAATCTGCACATTTCCTTTTTTTCAACGAGAATAAGGAGGAACTGGAGAACTTTTTAAAAGAATCCAAACACAGAGGATCAATCTTTACAAAGACCAAATAATTGTTTGTACAGTAAGTAAGAAAAATGAGGTTCTGGATGAGTTGGACCTGAACCAGTACAACACATCAGAGGAGGGACGATGGGGACTGATCCCAGCTGTGAGGAACTTCAGAAAGGCTCATTAAGTCACCCGCTTCGGACGTTATCACGGCATTCAATGGCCATTATCAGTGGTTGTCAGCTTATACTTATGGGCCAATAGGTGCCTACTCCACCTACTGACAGCGGTGAGTAGGTGCAGCAGGTCGTCGTCATCTATTCCTAAAGTAGATCACGGCTTGGAGGACCAAACCAACTGAATCCAGATCCACTAGAGGCGCTGTTGAACCCTTTTTCTTCACACGGGAGAATCGACGCGCTGATCAAGGTAACAAGTTCATGTAGTCAGATGATATTTCCTATAACTTTTAGGTAAAACATCCAATTGTGGGAGGCAAATTTTTAAATTGGCATTATCAAACTGGCAAATTATCACATTAACGCTTTTCATCGTGGAAATGTTCCCCTGTTTTGGATTTTGATTATATTAGCCAGCGTAACTCAGCCACTAGCTAGCTGTATTCTGTTCTCCCATTTCACATGATAATTTTATTACTCCAATATTTTTTGGGGTTATGTGGACAATATAAAGTTGTTTTGTACTGTGAACACTAACTTTTCCTACTTCGTTTCTGAGAAATCCGTCGAGTTTGGTCGGTAATTTAGTCGTAGTGCGTAGTGTAAAGTACTACAATACCCATGATCCTTAGATGCTGTTATCGAGATACGGCCTATACGCCAGTCATGGATGTGTCGTGAGATCCGTAACAAACAGAAAACGCTTTGTTATTAAAGGTATGCGTATACATTCCTAAACCTAGAGTTTTCTAATGCACCAATGGGGGATTCACTAATTAAAACAGAACACGTTACGTGTAGTTAGTGAAATACGTTTAATTACGGCGTAATGCTTATTCCCCGCCGTAAGAGGGTCACATGACCGAATTTTAAGATCAATGATTGGGTCTTGTTCTTAAACGTCACATAGAGAGTCGCAGTTAAATTATGGTCACGACTAGATCACAAAAGTTTTTTACATCCACGTTCTAGTATTCTCTATGCTCAAAGATAATGTCATACACCTAAAACACGTTATTTATCTTCTCTCTTTCTGTTTGTATTTCTCTTAGGCAGGATGGAAGAAAGGGGTAAGCTATGTAATGTCATACATATTTAAAACCTTGTTTTGTTCACCTAATGCTTTGTTTTGCTCATTGCTTCACACAGGCAGAACAATAATAACAGACCAGCAAAAACAATCTTTAAAACACTTTTTTGAAAAAGGAATGAGAAGTGTTGGGTCTCCATTGGTACAAGCAGCTGCTGAAATCACTGCGTTGCCGCCTTCTATCATAGAGGTAAGATACATTTTGTAGACCTGGCAACCTTAAAGAAAGGATCAGAGTATGGCCTCAAGTACGACCTCCATATTTTAGATACTAGACAATTTTATCAATATCAAAGTTGAATCTGAACTGTGCACATTACTAAACAGGGACAAATGCCATTTGTCTGAACACTGTGGACAATATGAAGTAGTTTAGCCAAAAGAAATTCACTACTAGACTAACTCTAAGTCTATTTTCTCTAAACATGGATAAAGGTGTCCAGCCTTGAGGAGTTGGGTGTGGAAACAATTGTACTGTCGTTTGACCACCAAAAGGCCACAATGGAAGTCAGTGAAGTGAGCAGTAAAGGAGCTTCAGAATTTCTGGCCTCTACAGACACTGTCAACAATTTTGCCCTCCACTTTAAAGGTTAACACACACATACTATAAACACATTCTTCTCTATTATCAGACTCATTTGTTAAATAATGTTCTCCATTATATCTGCAGCTTCTTCCTCAGCCATACGTACCACAAAGGAACCAGTCAGTGTCTTGGTCAAGAGGGTGCAGGAACTGTTTAACCAGAAATACAGTAAGTTCTGCTTTTAAAGCCAAAATAAATCAGATCTTTACTGTCATTGTTTCATGTACAGCCAAATAGTCAGTGCATAAAATGTATAAACCATATATATACACACATACATACGTACACATATACATATACATTTACATATACATATATTTGTCAAATATCTAAATATATTTCACCAATAACTTTTTAAAGGCAGATTGAAGCAGCTGTTGCACACTCTCTGCTGAATGTACTGTACAAAGTCAATCTGTGTTGTGTTATTTTTATCGAGTGGATGCAAAAAAAAAGTACCATTTTGTAAGGTATGTTCATTATTATAGAGGACGTCGGGGGTGTTGGGAAGATTCCATACCAGTCTCTTCGAAATCACAATGTCACCATTCATGCTGCTGGATTGCCCAAAGGCCTAACATTAAAAAAGCCATCTTTCTATGGAAGAAAACAACTAGAGGACATAATAAAGGCTGAAGATCAGATTTCTTTCCATATAGGTAAGTGATCTTGAGATTTCTATGACATTGATTAGAGTGGTAATTAAAAAATAGTGACATGTAATATCTCTTAATTATCCCTCTATAATAAAAAAGTCCACTGCTACTTAGTACAGCTACAGTATGTATGGCTTATTGTTTTTTTAGACTCCACAATTGTAGAATTAGCATCAAAAAGCAGCCTTTAACAAGTACTGCAATAAAACCCATACAAAGGCATATTGTATGACTTAACTGATATCTTGAGATTTTTTTCATAAATAAATAGGTGGAGAAAATGGGGCACAATCACAGACTGTGGAAGAAATACTGGATGCCATGTGTGGAAACGGTAGGTTTCTTGTGTTATTATAGTTGTCATGATCTGTGTTTTTGTTTCTAGTTGTTTCCTGTCGTCACGCCATGTCCTGTCTTATTTTGTTAACTTCCTGTCACTCTCCGGTTCCCAGTATCCACACCTGTTACCCATCAGTAATCAGCACCTGTATTTAACCTCCACCTCTTACCTACCCCAGTCGCCAGATTGTTGTATTCGAAGTTCATTTGTGTTCCGTGTTTCCTGAGCGTTCCGTGTTTCTCCAGTGTATTCGTTTTTCATCAGTGTCGCTTGTTTCTTAAGCGTTCGTGTTCTTGAAAGTTCGGAGTTTCGTTCGTGTTTTTGTGTCTCCGAGTTCCCCGTGTTTCGTGTTCCGGTTTTGCCTCGTGTATCCTGCCTGACCCTGGACTGCTACTGACCGTGAGTTTGCCTGATCCCTGCCTGTATTTTTGCCGTAACCTTTGTGTATGACCTGGACCGTCCGACCCTGCCGTGAAAAATAAACCTCAGTTTGATTATAATCCCGCCTCCGTGCTGTGCATGTGGGTCCGCCGCCTGCCCGAGTCCTGACAATAGTATTTGCTATTGTTCTTATTCACTACTTTGTGGCTGTGGCATGATATTGCTTTTATAAACATCTAAGGCAGCTCTACTATACAATATAAATAAATACATTACTTTACTAAAACGTTGTTTACAATGATCACTTGACAACTGTGGCGCTAACGATTCAATTGCCAGTTCCTCTGGCTTTCATGCGATCGATCATTGCATGATATAGCATTGGACTATCAACACACTGCTCACAACACACAGTAATTTCAATTTACTGTATGTCCAAGACACTGTCACACTTCTGGGATACCAACCTGTCCAGTTAGTGAGTAACACTGATTGTGAAACAATTTTACCTGATATTACAACAAACAACAGGTGAAAATTAAAGGCATGTACTGTAGCAAGACAATTCCTATAAAGGAATGGTTCTGCAGGTCGTGACCTCAGACGATTTCCCTTTCCTCAACCATTTTTTGCATTTTCCCTGTGCCCCAGTCACAGGAGATAGCTAAGGCCTTTGTCTGCAACCCATAGATTTTGCTTACATGTAGGTAGTGCAGCTCATTTAGGATGACATCAATGAGCAATGTGATATGAAGATTTGCTGTATCTCCTAACATGGACAGCAGGAGACGTGGAGGAGGCCCTAGAAAGACAAGTCAGCTGCAAGACTTTTTCTGCTCATTTGTGTAAGAAGAATTAACAGGAGCACTGCCAGAGCCCCTAGAATGACCTCCAGCAGGCCACTAATGTAATGTCCTTCTTTATTAGAGTGGTGTGAAGGCTTTACAACAACAGGTTGGGCCTGCGATCACAGTCCAACACCATGAAGGCTTGGGTATTTGCCTGAGAATACCACAATTGTAAGATTTGCCGTTGGAATTGCGCATTTTTTTAATGAATAAGAAAGAGCGGGTTCACACTGAACACGTGACACGTGTGACAGAGTCTGGAGACGCAGTGGAGAACATTATAACTCCTGTCACATCCTCGATCATGACTGGTTGGAAGGTGGGTGAGTTATAGTCTGGGGAGCCCTTTCCTTGGAGACCTCTAGGTGCCAGCCAGAAGTGCCTGACTGCCATTAGGTACCTGGATGGGATCCTCACATCCATTGTGCCCCTTCTGGTTCATGAAATGGATCATCTCACTGAAGTGTGTCAGCAGCTCTTGCATGACAAAGGCACTGATGCTATGGGACCATTCCTCAGACCAGAATCCAACTGAGCAGCTCTGGAACGTCTGTCTTCCATTCACAGACTGCCCAAGAGTTGACTATGTCCTGATCCAGGTCTGGGAGAACATCCCTTTTGAGAACATCTGCTGTCTCATCAGGAGGTGGCCCATATGTGAGCCACACACACTACTGAGCCTCACTTGAATAGTCCTGATGAATTTCAATAGAAGTTCATCTTGTGATTTGACTAATCTCACTTCTTAATCTAGACCTCATTGGAATATTGATTGTTTATTTTATCATTCTTGTGTCATTTTGTTTCTCTGTAATTTACTATGTGGTAAATATTTTCAAGTGGGAAATTTAATTCAGCTAGATTTAGAATGTTTGTGTTTGTATGTTTTCGATTAGTTTACAAATAGACACACCTAAGGAAGATTTTCTTTACTTTCATGTTGGTCAGAAGTCTAGCAGCAGTGATCATCAGTTGGTTGTATTCGGCATGTTTACCTAAACAGATAATGTCCTTAATCTCCAAACAAATCTTACCAACAACTCTAAGTGATAGCATTCAGCCCTATCCAAATGCACACACAATAGTCTTTTGAAAAGCTTTGGCATGACTAGTCAAAAAAGATTTGATTAGTATGTCAATCAAGTAACAAATCTCATAGTCGAGATGGATTACAGCCTAACATTTATTTTTAATGTCATGCAATCTACTCACACTACCTTTGTGATTGACCGGTACATTCCCAGGATATATATATATATATATATATATCTTGCCTCCTGTAAAGCTTACCTTGTAAAGTGCAGTGAGATAACCTTGTTGTGAATTGGTGCTATTCAAGTAAAACGGAATTGAATAGATCACGATTGAAGTAGTGAACACCCTCAGTGTAAACAAATAGCTTCAACTGCTACGAACAGTATGTGAACACATCATGTGCATATGCATTCCTTAGCCCTTAACCCCAACCATCATAACTAAATAACCTTATTCTTGTAGCACATTTACCATTTAAAAAGACAAAAACATTTATTCTCTTCTTTTAAACTCTTTTATTTCATACACTTTCACAAAACACAGGCTTTAGGAATACCTAAATAAGTACATTTGCACAATCCTGCTTGCATATTTACAAGTCTGTCATTTTAGATTCTATGTTGGATGAATCTGCATTTTATTTTAGCTTTAAATGCTATCATCACAATCCTCCTCATCATCATCATTACCATCTTCATCATCATCATCATCATCATCATCATCATCATCATCATCGTCGTTGAATAAAGCCATGTACACATCCGGTGATATCACGTTCTGGCAGACTACATTCAACTGTGGCAGGTAAGTGTGTGAAAGAGGAGCAATACTTGGAATGTGTTGCTGGAACATCAAGGTAACATTATGTAGTTTCTGTTCCAAGTTTATAATGGTGCCAACAAGAACAGCTCTGGAGCCAGGTTGCTTAGTATTAGTAATAGCTGAGTGTAAAGAAGCATGTTGTTGCTGAACATGATGTATTAAAGTCTTCATTTCATCCTGAAGCATGATCTTCTCCTCAGCAGCCCTGGTCTTCAGGTGCAATGCATCAATGGCACGTCTTTGAGGGATCGTGAAAAGTCTCCTTCCTCTGTCTGAAAGCACAAAAATGACAAAAACTGAATCTAATGTAGTACAATAAAGTAGCATCAATAAATGAACAAATAACTATAGATTGATAAAAGTCAACTTCCTGAGGTCAACCCACATTTTCATCAATGCTACAGTAGACAGGCCAGGAGGGATCACATGCTTCTTGAAAATCCATCTGTGGTGGGAAGATGGTTGTCTGTGGTGGCCATTGCAGACTGTTGTAATCTGTTATGGTTTTCCTCAGTCCCCTGTTACAGGCCTTAATTTGTTTAGACAATCTGACAGCAATTCCCTGTCCATCTGTAAGAAAGAACAAAAATGATCAATGACATTTAGCAGCAAACAACAATTATAAAGATGATTGCCCTAAGTTATAGAAAAACACATATTTAGTAAACACATATTTAAAGACATATTATTCCCACTTGAAAACCACACGTAGAGCCCTGTTTGGTATAAATTCTGTTGTAATAAATGCTGATCAGGTATTTAAATGAATCACCAGTCACTCAGAATGAACATTTTCCCATTTCATAATGTACAGTACAAAAAATATTACTGGACACATAGGTAAACATACTGTACCTGGGTATTTCCGCTTCAAGTGAAGAAGTGTAAGTCTTTCCCCTTGCCTCAGTTCGTGCCTGCATGACCAGTTTACCTCGAATGTCCTGGTCGAGCTCTAACAGTGTTGACTGGAATATCGAATCTGACTGATTCCATCTTCTTGTTATATGGTACTGTCTTTCAATTTTTTGAAGACAAGATTCAATCCTAAACATAGATGACAATGCTGCTCTTACCAAATACAGTGCAAATTAAGTGCTGGGTATTAAAAAAGCTTACTTACTTTTTCTCATCTGCAACAGCTGAATCATGATCACATGATCTAAATGTAAAATAGTTGTGTTTTAACACACACATAGCGCAACGCACTTAAAAGAAAGATGCTTACATATTTATTGTTGGGGTCACATTTTTTTAACATGAAATACAGTGAAGTAATCTTGCATTCATTTAGATTGATGCAATTTTCAAAGTACACTTACTTACTTGAGGTGCTGGAGCTCAATCAGCGTTGTCACATACACCCTCTTCCATTTGGGAACACTGTCTAGAGAACAAAGGTCAAGATATTATGGTTAAATAATGAACAAGATCACACACACACACACACACACACACACACACACACACACACACACACACACACACACACACACACACACACACACACACACACACACACACACACCACACGATACCTGCTATTTTGGGTTTTCAAAACTGTCAATCTAGCTACTTCGTTCTCCGTTTCCATCCATCTCTGTACACTGTGCTCTGAAACACTCGCTAAAAAGAATGTATTAGTCATTTTGAAGGTCAGTCATGGATGTCCTTCTTGCCTTCTTGTTAAGAAAACTTTGACGACTGAGAATCTTGACTAACAGAATAGTCAATTCGTGTAACACTTAACTAAATAAAAGTACAATATTAAAGGTTTACCTGGTGCCTCTTTTAAGACAGCAGCTAACTCCTCTTTAGCTAGATTAGTGACCTTCTCTGCTTTTTCCCATCTGTGATGGAGCTGCACTTCTACAAACAAATGTCAATAGCTTCACAATTTTAATTTTTTAAGCATATCAAAAATTTCTATTTAAATACAAGAACTGGGCCAAACCTATATCCGCTGTTTTTCTCCTCCCATAATAAAGAAGTGCTTCAGTCAAGAGGTCAAGCCGGTGGGATGGACTCATCTCTTTGTGATACGAGCAAATCTTCTAAGGAAGGACCATAACCTCTCCATACCTTCTCCATCTGTTAGCCCAAAGCCTTTTAATCTTCTCGTACTGTACAGAACCTATGAAGACACTTTCTTACAGCACACTGAACTCAAACATAATTGTTTTATGTATAACCCTTTATGTTTAAGTATCAAAAGACTAATAACAAAAATAAATTAGACAAAAGTAATTTGTGCCCATAACCTGCGTTAATCATTACCTGACACTGTAATTTATGACCAAAAAACATGAATGCTGGAACAGCCAGAGATACGCCTTGTTGCATTGCTTCTGCTTTTTTCTGATGGCACATAAAACAGCATATTTGAAGTGAATACACAGAAAGTAACATTTACTTGAAAATTTTTAGTTGTGATAACATACTCACATGCATGTGTGATGAAAGTACACATGCAATGTCATATATGACATACAGATTGAGGTTTCTTGCCCTGATTCCTTGTTAGGAGTTCTTTGATTATATACATTGGATATGCTAGCCTTTTGAAAAAGAGGTTATTGATTGTATAAAAAGGTTTTAGTATTATGAAATTTAAAAACTGACAGAATAAAACATATTTGAGAAACATACAGTTTGGTGATTGGGAACAATCATACTGACACCAGTGCTGTGTCTTAAACTCACCGTTCTCCCTGGGTCATGTTCAAAAACACCAACGGAATCTCATGGCGGCAAGAGACTCCAAACACCCCCTGTTACATCTAGTTTTTGTTGTTTTTTTTTGAGAACGAAGCAGGTTCCCTGCCTTGAATTACTACAGTCCTGATTAGAAAATATAGAGAAGGTAGAAAAACTGAAACATTACATCAAAACAAAGACCAATGACCAATGATTCATGACCAACTACTTCATTTCGGAATACACATCAATCAAAACATGTTTTACTAACATACTACAATTACACTACAATTAAGAGGGCTAATGACACCTCTCAACTAGAACAGTGAAAGAGGTCTCACCAACAGTTTTTGATTTCAGTTTTACTCACTTCATTTGGCTTGGAACCATCAGGATGGGATGACAGGTATTCTTGCACATCTTCTTCCCTCACAAACATTCTGTTACCATGCAACGGCTCCACCAAACTACTTCCTGAACTTCTTTTTCGAACAAGGCCAAAGTTGGCATCCATTGTTACAATCAGATTGCCGTTACTCTAAAACCGAAATGTTAAGATATAAGTGTATAATTATAAAAAATAAAATATATTTTATATAAAAATATTTTTACAGTACTTTAAGTAAAGGCCCAGTCCTCAGCTATTGCTTGAACATTGGAATGTAGATCTAACCTTAGGACATACTGGGCATGTTGTTCCATCATCAAATGAGGGACAAAGACCAGATAAACTTCTGCATCTAAAGTGGTGGTGGCGAAACTGGGATATAGATTCTCCCACCAGAGCTCTGTAGAGCATGTTAACCTGTGGTAAAAGCAGTAAAGAATATGTATAATCAGATTAACTGCAACTAAAGCTGTTACATTTGAAAACAGAATGAAGATAAACACTAGACCTACTGTAAGTATTTCAACTATTATTGATTCAACCAATTTATACATTATACATGTGCCTATTAATACAGGATTTATATCACAGGAAAAGTAGCATGGTTTTTAAAAAGATTTAGTTTAAATAAAAATATTAATCAAATTTACTTTATATTACCTCTAAAAGAGACAGATTGTTTTTCCACCGCAACATATTGCAGAATCCCTCAACAGACACCTGGCATTCCATGGACAGATAATGAAAAAGCTCCAAAAGAGCTATAGAGAACGCTGTTTGAGGCCTCTCTGGTGTCGCAGGCCAGATTCCATATCTGAGCAGGGTGCAAGTTTCTGGTTCACATGTACAAAGAGTCACGCTGAAGCTGCACAGCTGGCCTAAGGCAGAAAGAGAACCAAAAAGGTTATTAGTTATAAGTTTTAGTTTCGGGTTAAATAAAGCATGTAATGTGTGACAATAAATTACAATAAAAAGCAATACATTGCAAAACATTTTAAATATTACAACTAAATATCAAACATCTTTAAAAACAAACCTGTGTTCACAAATATTTTCATATCTCTTGCGTACACAGCATGAGAACAATGTTCTCCTGGTAAGCGTAGTGCTAATTCAAGCGGAGATGTCACATACAATGTTTTCTACATCAGAAAAACAAAACATAAATAGGAAAAAATAAATCCAAATTGACAGCATCATTTAAAAATACCTTTAGCATTATTTGTTACTTAAATATATAAATAAATTAATCAAAATGGTCCTTACATTCCATTTCTCTGGTAGGTGCAAGGAATTGCGGTGGGTTTTTGTGATACAGGTCTCACAAAACATATTAGTACTGCTGCACTCAAGGCACCTATACTCTGCATGCTCTTTGCAGAGAGCACAGATATTTGTAGATGGTGCTGATGACTCATAAGATACCCGCAGCATATCCTCTTTCAATGAGTCCCAGGCCCTGAGCTCCTTCTTCTTTGCTTTTGTGTAAGCAGTCTCGGACATGCAAACTGCTGCTTGGTTCTGCCTCTGAATGTTCATCCAGAGATGATGTGGTGGTGACAGGTGTAACATCCACAGTTACAGGTGGATGTGAAACGTTTCTCAAAACAGAAACTTTGGTAGCACCACCAATGGTCCTCCGACGAACACATACTCTATGTTTCGTAGATCGCACACTTGTCCTGTGTTTCACCATATCTCCAGTATCTCCAATATGACAGTAAAGCCTGGAAACAAGGAGATATCAAGAGTCAAACCTAAAAATGGTAAATTCATACTTGGAAAAGAAGTATAGGGAAAGCAAAATAACTAATCCAACAGTAAATATAAAGCAAAATAATATAAGTAATCCCTTATCTGTCTGTTTAATTATTATTTTAATAAAACGTTGAGACGTAGACACGACCATAATTTAACTGCGACTCTCTATGTGACGTTGAAGAACAAGACCCAATCATTGATCTTAAAATTCGGTCATGTGACCCTCTTACGGCGGGGAATAAGCATTACGCCGTAATTAAACGTATTTCACTAACTACACGTAACGTGTTCTGTTTTAATTAGTGAATCCCCCATGGGTGCATTAGAAAACTCTAGGTTTAGGAATGTATACGCATACCTTTAATAACAAAGCGTTTTCTGTTCGTTACGGATCTCACGACACATCCATGACTGGCGTATAGGCCGTATCTCGATAACAGCATCTAAGGATCATGGGTATTGTAGTACTTTACACTACGCACTACGACTAAATTACCGACCAAACTCGACGGATTTCTCAGAAACGAAGTAGGAAAAGTTAGTGTTCACGGTACAAAACAACTTTATATTGTTCACATAGCCCCAAAAAATATTGGAGTAATAAAATTATCGTCTGAAATGGGAGAACAGAATACAGCTAGCTAGTGGCTGAGTTACGCTGGCTAATATAATCAAAATCCTAAACAGGGGAACATTTCCACGATGAAAAGCGTTAATGTGATAATTTGCCAGTTTTGATAATGCCAATTTAAAAATTTGCCTCCCACAATTGGATGTTTTACCTAAAAGTTATAGGAAATATCATCTGACTACATGAACTTGTTACCTTGGTCAGCGCGTCGATTCTCCCGTGTGAAGAAAAAGGGTTCAACAGCGCCTCTAGTGGATCTGGATTCAGTTGGTTTGGTCCTCCAAGCCGTGATCTACTTTAGGAATAGATGACGACGACCTGCTGCACCTACTCACCGCTGTCAGTAGGTGAAGTAGGCACCTATTGGCCCATAAGTATAAGCTGACAACCACTGATAATGGCCATTGAATGCCGTGATAACGTCCGAAGCGGGTGGA